>NC_069501.1:1213780948-1213933448 GCF_027579735.1 Bombina bombina | reverse complement strand
TAGAGGGCCATGTTGTATCTTCAAGACAGACACTGTATTACTTTAGTTTAAAAAATAACAGATAAAAATAGGTCTTAAAACAGATGCTTTTGTAAGATAATTAACTGTAGCAAAGTCAACAAAGCTTTACAGATACGGTTATTACAATAATCCATGTTCAGATTAGTTTACGTTTTTACAACAATTCACTGAGTAACTTGAAATCTTTTCCTTTTGTTACACAACAACATAGAACCATGCTTTATTGTATTTATAGAGAACCAGATCATATTTGTTAATTTTATTGTTCCTTTTTAAATGAATGCAGTTTGTCTAGAATCACTTTCCCTCCGCTGGAAAATAGCCCAATTGTTTTTTTTCTGATACCTCTAGTAAAATAAACTTAGAGAATCAAGACTTCCAGTGGTACCAAATCATAAGGGATACCTCAAAGAATGAGTTTATGTTTTGGCAAAACATTTTCAAATACTAAATGTTGACCATACCTGTCTGTTGTAACCTCTTGCAAAACATTTAGCAATATTTTTCCATCAACAGACTGCCACTCTGGGCTCGCTTCCATTGAGCCGTTAAAAATGGAGCCGTAAATTACCGAAGCGGCCGACAGCTAAAAGTAATTTACGGCTCCATTTTAGTACCAGTATAACTAATGTATTAACCCCTAATCCGCCAACCCACATACCACAAAGTATCTATAAAAGTTATTAACCCCTAAACCGCCATCCCCCCACAACACAAACTATTAAATCTATTAACCCCTAATCTGCCATGCCCCCACAACGCAAAGTATCTATTCAATCTATTAACCCCTAATCTGCAATGCCCCCACAACGCAAACTATCTATTAAATCTATTAACCCCTAATCCGCAATGCCCCCACAACACAAACTATCTATTTAAACTATTAACCCCTAATCCGCCATGCGCCCACAATGCAAATTATTTAAACTATTAACCCCTAATCCGCCATGCCCCTACAATGCAAACTATCTATTTAAACTATTAACCCCTAATCCACATTAACCCCCATCGCAATTAACCTAATAAATCTAGTAACCCCTAAACCTCCAAACCCGACAACGCAAATAACTAATCACTAAGCCCCCTAACCTAACGCCCCCTAAATTAACCCCATTACATGAATTAAAATAATCCTAAATTACAATTAAAAAAACCTAAATTTAAATTAAGCTTACATTACAGAAAATAAAAAAGTCTAACATTACATAAAATAATAAACAAAATTAAGAAAAATTTAAAAAATTAAACCTAATCCCTATGAAAATAAAAAAAGCCCCCACAAAATAAAAACACCCCCTTATCTAATACTAAACTACCAATAGCCCTTAAATGTGTTTGGCGGTTTTGGGGTTAATAGATTTATTAGGTTAATTGTGATGTGAGTTAATGGCGGATTAGGGGTTAATAATTTAAATAGATAGTTTGCGTTGTGGGGGCATTGCGGATTAGGGGGTTAATAGATTTAATAGATAGTTTGCGTTGTGGGGCATGGAGGTTTAGAGGTTAATACATTTATTATAAGTTGTGATGTAGGGGGGATGGCGGATTAGGGGTTAATAGTTTAAATAGATAGTTTGCATTGTGGGGACATTGCGGATTAGGGGGTTAATAGATTTAGTAGGTAGTTTCCGTTGTGGGGCATGGCGGTTTAGAGGTTAATACATTTATTATAAGTTGCGATGTGGGGGGATGGCAGATTAGGGGTTAATAGTTTAGATAGGTACTTTGCGATGTGGGAGCATGGCGGATTAGGGGTTAATAGATTTATTATAAATTGCGATGTGGGGGGGATGGCGGATAGAGGAGTTTTGAAGTGTCGGCTTAGATTTCAATGGGAAAAAGGTCTCAAAGAGCACCTTTTTCCTGTTTTACACCTAGTTGAGCTGGATGTATTTTTTGTTAGTGTATCGGCAGCCTCTGACAGTGTATTTATGGTTTGCGCAGGCATTGGAAACGGAGTATAATTTAAAGATTAGCGGCTTCCTATACTTTGTATGGGACACGATAATGTTTTCGGCAGCCGGAGTCCGTTGCTGAAATTGGGTTATAAAGGGCCGTTGGAAGCAGTTGATAAATGATATTGCTTCCGACAGCTTAGTTATCGGTTTGCGAGTGCATGCAAACCGAATTACGGCTCAATGGAAACAAGTCCTCTGTTGGTGAATACAGAATGCCAGCAGATGGCGCTAAAGACTTTTGGTTCGGTAATGGAAAATTACCCATGGTTCAGAAAATTCAGCCATCTCCACTATCATTTTGGGAACAAAGCCCCCTTTGTAACAGTCATTCCCCACTGTTCACTTGGGCTGGATGCCGGCAGATCACTCCGGTAATTGTGACAAGCATAAGGGCAGCAAGAACGACGTTGGGAAAGAGGATCAAGGACCCGAGAAGGAAAATATTATTCTGAAAATAATGGTACTTTTTTATTAGCAGACTAAAACTCTATAGTGCCATCTGCTGGCGTTCTGTATTTACCAACAGTGTGGTGGTCCGTTAATGGAAAAGTGCCCATTTAAAATTTGATTTTGTAAATACCTGTGAACTTTTCTTTATCTAATGTAACATTTGAATATCAAATTTCAGTGCTAAAATTAACATTCAAATGTTGATTCTCAGAATCCTCAAGGTAATTTTACAGGATTCAAAAAGCAAATGTACATTTCAAATGTTTTATATGAATATTTAAATTTAAACTTTCTACCAAAAGCAACATTCAAATGGTGGAAAGACCTAGAACCATTTTTTTATCACAATATAGATATTCTTTACTCTCTACTTATAAACAATCAGTGAAAAAATGTAACTTAAAAAAGTGTGAAAATCAAATTAGTAAAATTATTTTGATTGCTAAAACTAATTTAGCCATATCATTATTTTCATATCTAAACATCTCTTCAACTAATGTATATTAATGATAGATATTGCAACTTATGTGCCGTTTCATCACTCATTAATGTATAAGCTATAGCCAATTTATAAATAAAAGACAATAGTAATTTTAGTTTAATTACATTTTTTTTTTAACTGAGAACCTTATTTGAATAAATACATTAAGATTGCAAGTCTCTCATCTAAATGTTTTTTTTCCCCTGTTTGTATGGCCTTGCACTGCATTACTGAACGTGATTAATGTTGTATACATATTAATGCAGAGGCATGTAGTTACCTGACAATAGGTTTAGATCTAGCATACAATATAAAGGTCTTTCTTCTAATGAATTGGAAAAACGCTGTGTTCTAAATAAAAAATAAAAATAAAATTATATGTATTAGATATAATTAAACACACACACATATATATATGCAGAAGAAATAAAGGATATATTTTAAAGTAAATTAATATAACATTTACCAAAATAAGTTTATCTCAGGGATCTAAGCAGCTACAGACCCCATTCGAAAGGTAATCGCCTAACCTTTCCAATGGTATAAGTCTTGGGAATCTGGGGAGAAAAATAAAAAAGTAAAAAAAAAAGTTTTTTTAAAATAGTAAAAAACAAAAAAATATAGAATTCAGCTTAGCACTCAAAGGGTTAAAGGGACGTGCTAATGTAAAAATCAGAGAATGTAGAATTGGAACTTGTAAACATTGGTTTATTTTGCTGCAAATGATAAAATAAAGCTCCACCAATTGACCACCAGTTAGGACAATAATTACATCATTAAGTTCTACGGGCTGTTGAGGTTAAGTTAATTGGTTATGGTTGTGTGATGTGAGAGTCATAGATTATTAATATAAATGATGTGTGCTCATTAGGCGCAATGTCTTGTATGTGATACATTTTTAATTATCATGTCTTACTATAAATATGCTAAAGAACATATGTATAATTGAATATAGTCAATTAAGTGTAAAATGTAAAATACTATAAATATACAGTTAATTAAAATAGAATAAAGTTTTAGATCCAGTGGTCTTGGACAACCTTGAATCTAATTTATGTAACTTGTATCACAGAAAAAGATTGTTAATCACAAAAACTAAGAAATATGTATTTCCTTGAATTTTCAGTGGGTTGAAAATAATCCTTCATGAAAACAAAAGATATAAAGCCAAAGCAATAGCAAACATGGTGGCACATGCGTTCAGTAATGATAAATACACCAATTTTTAAATAACTGCATGTAATAGACACTACTACACAGAAGAATATGCACAGACACTGATATAAAAATCCAGTATAAAACATTTTAAAAACGTAATTAGAAGTTCCCAGTTTAGCGCTGTTGATGAGGTTAGGCTGGGATACCCACTAAAATGGGCTGAGAAAGCAGGAAGAGCAGAACCTACCTCCTCCCCTGCATATGAAAACACCAATTACATAAAGAGGAGCAAGCAGGAATCTTTAGACATAAGTTTACATCTGAAATTCAGGGACCTGAATTCAAACCTATACATTTTTACAAAAAACACTCCTGCATGTTCTATATAAATGGATCATCTTCAAAAATGTATGCAAAGAAAAATTTAGTGTACAATGTCCTTTTAAGAAAAGCTTAAAGTGTTTGAATGCATTTAATAGTATAAATGTAGAGTAGAGGTCATAAATGTCCCCGTTTTTGTGGGATTGTCACATTTTTAGTGTTCTGTCCCTAATATGAAAACCAAGGGAACCATCTAGCCATGGTCTTAGATTACTCTTATTCTACCCACAGCACACTAACTCCACCCATGCCACACCCAGTTTGCCCATAAAACACTTATAACCCCACCCACCTTAACCCATTCTTGAAATACCTGGATCCCCACTCGCCATGATTCCTACCCATGGATCTCCCTGATTCATCCAAAGATTAGGATTCTGCAAATGTTGGTAGGTTTGGCAAACAAACCACACAAATGTCACCTAATATCTGTCCATGGAACACCTGTAAGGCAATTCACCATGACGCTTGCCCATTAAACATGTGACTCCACCCATGGGTCTTTCTGAATTAAAGGGACATAAAAACACAATTTTCTTCTTTCATGATTCAGGTAGAATATATCCTTTGTTGAAAGGCAGGAATGAAAGCACAGGAGCATACAGGTGTCTGCAGCACTATGTGGTAGCAGTTTTGAAAGAATGTCATAAATTAGAAAGAGCATTAGAGGGCAACACTTTTTTGCACCATGTAGTGTTCAAGACATGTGCACACTAGCTACCTATATATCTCTTCAACAAAGAATTTCTTGAGAGCAAAGCTTTGATAATAACAATTTTGAAAATAGAAGTAAACTGGAAACTTTGTCTAAATGATGAAAAACAACTTTTGGGTTTCTTGTTCCTTTAATATACAATATAAGAATCTAATCACTGTGTTGCATGTATAAGCAATAAATATACAAGACATGTTTAATGCGTTTAAACATTTTATATCAGAATTGACTATGAGTTTAATGTGCCTTTAAACTTTCTTGCTGATTTTGGAGGCAGTGCAAGTCATACTATCAGACTCTGGAGATTCTGGGAGAACAGATTCCTTAGCTACCCTGTTTGAGCATTTTGACCTTAAATGTTTTCCTCAACTGAATTGGTAGAGTGAGCTTGTGAAGATTAAGACAGTACTGACCTTTTCCTTAGCTAAAAGTATCCATATTAATGCTGTAAACCTGCCAGCTCAAATCCAATGTTTTAGATTGTGAGCCATTCTTCTTTATACCTATGTTTTAGTTTGGGAGCTGTTCTTCTTAATTCCTATGTTTTAGCTTGGCTTAGGGCTCAAGATCAAATTCCGCTTGTGTTTGTAAAGTGTGCTGACACAATGTAACCCAGAAGTGCATACAAAAATGTAACTTACAAAACAAACCTGCATAAAAGACACATCATTGAGAAGTATTAAAGGACCAGTAAATATAGTAAATTTGCATAATCAACAAATGCATGATATAAAGACAATGCAATAGCACTTAGTCTGAACTTCAATTGAGTAGAAGATTTCTTTCTGACAAATTTCTATTTATATATATCTATATCCACTCCCACTGCATCATGTGACAGCCATCAGCCAATCACAAATATGTATATTCTGTGAATTCTCAGTAGGAGCTGGTGACTCAAAAGGTGTAAATATAAAAAGATTGTGCACATTTTGTTAATGGAAGTAAATTGGAAAGTTGTTTAACACCTTAATGACCGAGGACGTGTCAGGCATGTCCTACAAAAAACGGTTGCTAATCACCAAGAACGTGCATGGCACGTCCTCTGGGGTTTCAAGCACTGGAAATGATCGTGCAATACCCATTGCTAAGCGTCCAATGGCCCTCTCTGCATCGGCTAGCGATGGTGCCGATCGTTGGTGGCGTGGGAGGGATAGCGGGGAGGCGGGTGGACGGCCTATCGCTGGAGGAGGCGGGAGGAGGACGGGAGGGGGTGTGAGGGGGCATAAGAGTTGCAGGAGTGGGTAGGAGCACTTACATTATGGAAAATATGTAGTAAGCTGGAAGGAGGGAGAGGGGGATATTAGCTAGTGCAATGATCTGGGAGGCGGTAGGGTGGTAGGGGAATAAGGGGGCACCTACACTAAGGAAAAAATGGATTTTAAAAATAAAAATAAAAAATAGAGGCAAAATCTGCAGCAAACTAGGTACTGGCAGATATCTTCCAGTACCTAAGATGGAGCCTAGTAGGTAGAGGGGGGAGGGTTAGAGAGCTGTTTGGGGGGGTCAGGGAGGTTGGGAGGTAAGGAGTGATACTACCCTGAAAAAAATATATGAAAAAAATAAAAAAATAAAGCCTTTTATTTTTATACTGGCAGACTTTCTGCCAGTACTTAAAGGATTCCAAAACTTTTGTTTTTGTTGCATCAACTGACCATCAATATCATATCCTACACGTTTTTATATCATCACATACCTATTTATACTGTCTAACAAAGTTTCTGAACATTATAAAAGCTCATTTTTATTTTCTGCAATGACGTCATATTATCCAACCCTCAGAAATGGGCTGTGCACTATACAGATAACTTTCCAATACTATTCTGAATTTGTGCATCTCATTAAATGGCCATGTCACCACAATGCGCATGCACATTTCTATCCGCCGTTCTGCGCATGCTCATATCCGATACGGGAATAACGCTAGCTCTTTGAACAGGACAATCGATTACATAGTTTGTCCTGTTCTCGCTGAATACGGCTTGTTAGCAATAGAAACTGTATACTGTTTCACTGCTTTTTATCTCCTTATCACTGCGGGTTTAGTTGCAGTGACGTATATGACATGACGAGTAGGGGGTTTCCCGCATGCGCATATCGGCAAGGATCCGCCATCTTTATAACCTGGTTTATCGGTTATCGCTCTCGATTGGAGGATGATAAGTTATTGGCTTTCGGTGGGTTTGGAATTCAATACATTTTCGGAATCTGATTTCTCATAATTGGTAAACATAAGCAACGCAATGTAAATTACAAAACAATAGCAAAAATATTGATATATCAATTAGAGATTACTTTTTTTCTGGGTTTAGTGTCCCTTTAAGATGGGGGTGACCTTTGTGGGGTGGGGGAGGGAAGGGAGCTATTTGAGAGGGGTCATGGAGGGATAAGGGTGTGGGATGTGTCAGGTGGGAGGCTGATCGCTACAGCTAAAATTAATCCTACAAGCTACCGAATTAACCCCTTCACTGCTGGGCATAATACAAGTTTGGTGCGTAGCGGTATTTAGCAGCTTTCTAATTACCAAAAAGCAATGCCAAAGGGGATCCCAGAGAAGCATTAACAACCATTTGTGCCATAATTGCACAACTCATTTCAGTGAGAAACCTAAAGTTAGTGAAAAAGTTAACAATTTTTTTTTATTTGATTGCATGTAGCGGTGAAAGGGTGGCATGAAATATACCAAAATTTGCCTATAGCATTACTTTTGGTTGTCTACTAAAAATGTGCAGGGTTATTCTGGGATTCCTGACAGATATCAGTGTTACAATGTAACTATCACTAATTTTGAAAAAAAAAATGGTTTGGAAATAGCAAAGTGCTACTTGTATTTATTGCCCTATAATTTGCAAGAAAAGCAAAGAACATGTAAACATTGGGTATTTAGCATGGGTGTTTTTTGGTGGTTGTAGATGTGTAACAGATTTTAGTGGTCAAAGTTAGAAAAAGTGTGTTTTTCAATTTTTTCATCATATTTTATAAAAAAACAATTAAAGTATATTATAAGATATTATGAAAATAATGGTATCTTTATAAAGTCCATTTAATGACGAGAAAAACTGTATATAATATGAGTGGGTACAGTAAATGATTAAGAGGAAAATTACAGCTAAACACAAACACCACAGAAATATAAAAATAGCCCTGGTCCTTAACAGTAAGAAAATCGAAAAATTGTCTGGTCACTAAGGGGTTAAAATGACATACTCTATCTGAACTGTGAAAGCTTAATTTTGACTTGGAGTGTCCCTTTATGGGATATACATAAATTTACTATGAGTTACCTGGTAATACTAAGTTAAATTTAATGAAGCAATAGATGGCTAGTAATGGTGTGTAGAAGTCTACTTCCATTGTCAAATTTACTTTGTACTCTTAGTGTCCTTTGTTGTAAAAGATACCTAGGTAGGCTCTGGAGCAGCAATATACAACTGGGAGTTAGGAAATAGTGCATTGCTGCTCTAGCGATGACTTTACCTTTGTGTTTAACGCCTTTGCAACAAATTTTGCAATATTAAAGTGATCTAATGATAGAATATTTTCTTTTTTGCATTTGTAATCTGCAATATAACTAAGATATATATATACCCAAAAATTTGTAAACGTTTGGGGGAAATACATTCAAACCCTTTACTAAAGTTTAATGAATTTAGTCATCTTTCCATATGTTTTTCTAATATAGTACATTTCTACACTTTATCAGTCTTCTTAATTTCCTAAAGGGACAGTCAACACCAGATATTTTGTTGTTTAAAAAGATAGATAATCCCTTTATTACAGGGGGGGTTTCCAGAACACGGTCAGAGTCTCCAATAGGTGCAGATCAACGAAGAAACAGTAACTGCTACCCAAATAAACCCGGAGAGCCTTAGCAAACCACGGATCAGGCCGGAAAACAACTGGATAAGTACAAAAATAGCAGGCTCTACTCAGTTAGTGTAAAATTAAATAAATATAAATTTTATTGGTTCCAATAAAAAAGTGTAGTGTTCCCAGGCAAAGGGCATACACAGCAAGGTCTGTCTTACGCGTTTCATGCCCCCTAGTGGCGCTTAATCATAGACTGGAGGAACAGGAACGGGGCAGACAATTTATGCAAAAAGCAACAATTGGTTAACCCCTTGCTGCCCTCAAACAAGCAAGAAAATTATTAAAAAACTCATACAGTGTAAATTTTTAAGTAAAAAAGCAATACTGCTTAAAGGGACAGTCTACACCAGAATATTCATTGTTTAAAGGATAGATAATTCCTTTATTACCCATTCCCCAGTTTTGCATTACCAACACCGTTATATTAATATACTTTTAACCTCGATGATTACCTTGTATCTAAGCCTCTGCAAATTACCCCTTTATTTCAGTTCTTTTGACAGACTTGCAGTTTAGCCAATCAGTGCCTGCTCCCAGATAACTTCACGTGCATGAGCACAGTGTTATCTATATGAAACACGTAAACTAACACCCTCTAGTGGTGAAATACTGTTAAAATGAATTCTGAAAAGAGGTGGCCTTCAAGGTCTAAGAAATTAGCATATGAACCTCCTAGGTTAAGTTTTCAACTAAGAATACCAAGAGAACAAGGAGGTGGTGTAGGTATTTTACTTTCCTCTCGTTGCACCTTTAAAAATATACATCCCATCTCTTCCCTCACATTTTCCTCATTCGAAACCCACATGATTCGCTTATTCACTCCTCTTTCTATAGGTGTTGCAGTCATATACCGTCCTCCTGGCTCCTCAATTCAATTTCTAGATCACTTGGCTGCATGGTTACCTTATTTCCTTTCCTGAGACACCCCTTCCCTCATTCTTGGTGACTTCAACTTCCCTCTTGACAATCCCCCTGCCTCCTCTGCAAAACAACTTCTGCAACTCACTTCCTCTTTCGGTCTGTCACAATGGACTGATTCTCCCACTCGCAAAGATGGCCACTCCCTTGACCTGATCTTTAGCTATTGATGCACCCTTTCAAACTTCACAAACTCCCCCTTTCCTCTTTCTGACCACCATCTCCTTACTTGCAACATATCATCCCTCCCTACAACTCTCCCTCCTTCTGCTCCTCACACCAATCTTCACAGAAGCATTGCGTCATTAGATCAACAACAGCTTTCTAATTCCCTCAAACCTCTCCTCTCCTCCTTTTCATGCCCTGACCAATCTATCTGCCACTATAATTCCACCATTACATCCGTCCTTGACAATCTCGCCCCTCTTACCATAGCTCGGAAATCAAACACTCATCCTCTGCCCTGGCATACTCCTCTGACACGATACCTACACAGATGTTCCCGTACTGCTGAGCGGCACTGGAGAAAATCTAGGAGTTCAGCTGATTTTCAATATTACAAATTTATCTTGAACTCCTACTACTCTGCCCTTAATTTCCATAAGCAACACTACTTCTCTACTCTTATCTCTAATCTTTCCTCAAACCCAAAACGTTTGTTCTCCACTTTCAATACTCTTCTCCGCCCTCCCCCACCTCCTAATACAACTTCTCTGTCAGCTCAAGACTTTGCCAACCACTTCAATAGCAAAATCAACTACATCAGAAATGAAATCAACTCTCAACATAATTCTATTCTCTCACCCCCTCCAATGCTCTCAATCAACCACAACCCACATAACCTTAAATTTAGCTCATTCTCCCCTGTTACTGAGGAAGAAGTTTCCGCACTTATACTGCGCTCTCACCTCACTACCTGTCCCCTTGACCCTATCCCCTCACAGCTACTCCCCTCCCTCTCTGAAACCCTTACCCCTATACTCACACACACTTTCAACCTCTCCTTCAGCACCGGTATATTTCCCTCATCGCTAAAACATGCACTGGTCACACCTATCCTCAAAAAACCTTCCCTTGATCCTACCTCCCCATCTAACTACCGCCCTATTTCCCTCCTCCCTCTTGCATCAAAGCTTCTCAAAAAACTAGCTTAGGCACGCCTATCCCATTTCCTTACAATAAACTCCCTCCTTGACCCATTGCAATCTGGATTTCGTACCCATCACTCCACAGAAACAGCAATTCTTAAGGTTACCAACGACCTACTTACAGCAAAATCAAAAGGCCACTTCTCTCTTCTTATTCTCCTTGATCCGTCCGTAGCCTTTGACACTGTTGACCACCTTCTCTTGCTTCAAACCCTCCAATCCTTCGGCATATTGACACAGCCCTCTCGTGGCTCTCTTCCTACCTGTCAAACCGTACCTTTAGTGTGGCCTTCTCTGGGGCCTCCTCTGCCCCGTCACCACTTTCTGTTGGAGTACCGCAAGGCTCTGTCCTCGGTCCCCTTCTCTTCTCAATCTACACATCATCACTAGGTTCCCTAATAAAGTACAACGGTTTACAATATCATTTGTATGCCGATGACACCCAAATCTACTTCTCTGCACCAGACCTTTCTCCTTCCTTGCTAACCCGTGTCACTAACTGTCTTTCTCACATCTCTGGATACAACTGGATGTCCTCTCACTACCTCAAACTAAATCTCTCCAAAACTGAGCTCCTTATTTTCCCCCCTTATTCTAAACTCTCCACCCCCAATCTCTCTATAACTGTTGACAACTCCATCATTACCCCTACCCCGCATGCCCAATGTCTCGGGGTCACATTTGACTCAGATCTTTCTTTCACTCCTCACATCTCTAAAATTAGACACTTCCTTACACAAGACACAACTAAGATTTTAATCCACTCTCTCATCCTCTCCCATCTCGATTACTGCAACTCTGTCCTCTGTGGTCTCCCCACCTACCGCCTAGCTCCTTTACAATCCTTAATGAATGCCTCTGCCAGACTCATCTTCCTTACAAGTCGCTCTTCATCTGCTGCACCTCTCTGCCAATCTCTTCACTGGCTTCCTCTTGCCTCTAGGATCAAACACAAAATTCTCACTCTGTCATACAAAGCCCTCAACTGCACTGCTCCCCCCTATATCTCAGACCTTGTCTCCAGATACTCTCCCTCCCGTCCCCTTCGCTCTGCTCACAACCTCCTACTCTCCTCCTCTCTTGTCACCTCATCACACTCCCATTTACAGGACTTCTCCAGACTGGCTCCCATCTTGTGGAACTCTCTGCCTCGCTCCACAAGACTCTTCTAGTTTTAAAAGCTTCAAGTGCTCCCTAAAGACTCTACTGTTCAGGGATGCATACAACCTACGCTAACTTTTCTTTATACCAGTTCCTCTCCTCCACTGCTATCCCCTGAACCCCCTTAGCATGTAAGCTTAAGAGTCCAGCTGTTTGTTGATCACCTTCTCAAGAGCTGTTACATCTAGGGAACTCAGAAAAAGAGTAGGAGAACACATTAGGGATGTAAAAAATAATGTTAAAGATTCTGCTGTTGCCAGTCATTTCAATGGTGTTCACTTTACTAACATAGCTGACATATTTGTCCAAGTAATAGATTTGGTTCAGGTACCCATTAGAGGGGGGTAACAAACATAAAATCCTAGATAAAAGAGAATTGTTTTGGATTCTCAAATTAAAAAACAAAACACCATTGGGCTTGAACAGAGAATTTGACATCAGTTACTTCATTGATGACTGATGCCAGTTCTGCTATTTCATAAAACATATGTGCTTAATACATACTCATTTCCTTTTTTGCACATTAGTCTTTCTTATGAGTAAATTAAAAAAGTTGTTTCATTCCTCTTACCAGTACCCTGCCATTAATAATAATGTTATTATAAGAGTTTCAAATTTAGTTCATTTGCACTTGCCGTCTTCTTTTTATTAACTTAGCATTTCCATGTTACATAGTTTAGTATGCTTACTTATCTATTTGTTTTGCTATGTCATCCACATCACTGTGATTATATTATTAAGCAGTATTGCTTTTTACTTAAAAATGTACACTGTATGTGTTTTTAATAATTTTCTTGCTTGTTTGAGGGCAGCAAGGGGTTAACCAATTGTTGCTTTTTGCTTAAATTGGCTGCCCCTTTCCTGTTCCTCCAGTCTATGATGAAGCGCCACTAGGGGGCGTGAAACACGTAAGACAGACCTTGCTGTGTATGCCCTTTGCCTGGGAACACTACACTTTTTTATTGGAACCAATAAAATTTATATTTTTTAATTTTACACTAACTGAGTAGAGCCTGCTATTTTTGTACTAATCCCTTTATTACCCATTCCCCAGTTTTGCATAACCAACACAGTTATATTAATACACTTTTTACTTCTGTGATTACCTTGTATCTAAGCCTCTGCAGACTGCCCCCTTATTTCATTTCTTTTGATAGACTTGCATTTTAGCCAATCAGTGCTCACTCCTAGGTCACTTCACGTACATGAGCTCAATGTTATCTATATGAAACACATGAACTAATGCCCTCTAGTGGTCAAAATGCATTCAGATTAGAAGCAGTCTTCAAGGTCTGAAAAATTAGCATATGTACCTCCTAGGTTTAGCTTTCAACTAAGAATACCAAAAGAACAAAGCAAAATTGGTGATACAAGTAAATTGGGAAATTGTTTAAAATGGAATTCATCATGAAAGTTTTTTTTTTTTACTTGACTGTCTCTTTAATTGTTTACACAGTAATTATAAGACAATAACGGCAACTCATTTCTAAAACATCATATTAGTGTGATTATAATTCTTATCTAATTTTGATGTTTAAACGTTTTTTTAATCATGTATTTAATTTTATTTTCTTGGTATTAACCAAACCTGCAGTCCTTTTATTTGCATTTTCCTAAACTTATCATCTTTCAGTATTTATAACATCAATATCAATTATTTTACAAGTTAATACCGATATATATTTCTTTTAATTACTACAATCTGATTTCAGTTTATTTAAATGCTGATTTATGTTTTTCTATCCCCTGGTATCAACTTTATTCCAACTAGATCCCAGTGTAACTTAATTACCTGTAGTCTTGCATTTCCAAGTTAATGCTAATTAAAATGGTTTTATTACTGCAAGGTATGAAAAATTAAACCATCCTCCATTCTAAATACAATAAAACATTAATGGCAAATTCATTTATTTTTGATAAATATTTTTAAAAATGTGATAAATTATCTGGGTTGTTAAAAGAATATAATAATTGTGTAGGGACACATATTGAAAAAATATATAATTTAGGTTACAAATGTGCATTCGTTTTCATTACAAACGAAAAACTGATATTTGTTTCATTTTAACAAAATGTATACCTGAATGAATGCAACAAAGAAAATGGAAAGAAAACGAAAAAATACTGACAAAATTTGTCCGTATTCATTCGTTTTCTTTAAATTTCCTTTAAGGGGTTCATTCCTTACCTTTAGCGTGCTTGACATCTGCGCTATCCTGCTCCTCTTCTCCATAGAGCCCCGGCCGCGATAATAGGAGGTTTAGAGCGATGGTTTCCAGAACCTGCACTAAAAGGACCATCTCCTTTTGCGCATGCCCTGTGAGCCGCCACGATAAGACTCCCGTTAGCGTGGCTGCGGCTCTGTAATGAAGAAGAGTGAGTTAGAACCGCTCTCCAGTGTGCTTAAAGTATAAAGCTACAGTTCATTTTCTTTCATGTAATTAGCAAGAGTCCATGAGCTAGTGACGTATGGGATATACATTCCTACCAGGAGGGGCAAAGTTTCCCAAACCTCAAAATGCCTATAAATACACCCCTCACCACACCCACAAATCAGTTTTACAAACTTTGCCTCCTGTGGAGGTGGTGAAGTAAGTTTGTGCTAGATTCTACGTTGATATGCGCTCTGCAACAGGTTGGAGCCCGGTTTTCCTCTCAGCGTGCAGTGAATGTCAGAGGGATGTGAAGAGAGTATTGCCTATTTGAATGCAATGATCTCCTTCTACGGGGTCTATTTCATAGGTTCTCTGTTATCGGTCGTAGAGATTCATCTCTTACCTCCCTTTTCAGATCGACGATATACTCATATATACCATTACCTCTACTGATTCTCGTTTCAGTACTGGTTTGGCTTTCTACTACATGTAGATGAGTGTCCTGGGGTAAGTAAGTCTTATTTTCTGTGACACTCTAAGCTATGGTTGGGCACTTTTATATAAAGTTCTAAATATATGTGTTTAAACATTTATTTGCCTTGATTCAGGATGTTCAACGTTCCTTATTTCAGACAGTCAGTTTCATATTTGGGGTAATGCATATGAATTAATCAATTTTTTCTTACCTTAAAATTTGACTTTTTTCCTGTGGGCTGTTAGGCTCGCGGGGGCTGAAAATGCTTCATTTTATTGCGTCATTCTTGGCGCAGACTTTCTTGGCGCAAAAATTTTCTTGTCATTTCCGGCATCATACGTGTCGCCGGAAGTTGCGTCATTTTTCTGACGTTTTTTGTGCCAAAAAATGTCGGCGTTACCGGATGTGGCGCCGTTTTTGGCGCCAAAAGCATTTAGGCGCCAAATAATGTGGGCGGCTTTTTTGGCGCTAAAAAATTTGAGCGTCATTGTTGTTTCCACAATATTTAAGTCTCATTATTTATTGCTTCTGGTTGCTAGAAGCTTGTTCATTGGCATCTTTTTCCCATTCCTGAAACTGTCATTTAAGGAATTTGATCAATTTTGCTTTATATGTTGTTTTTTCTATTACATATTGCAAGATGTCTCAGATTGACCCTGAATCAGAAGCCACTTCTGGAAAAAACGCTTAACTGAGTTTCAGTTCTACCAAAGCTAAGTTCATTTATTTTAAATGTTATAAATGTTTATCTTTAGCTATGGTTTGTAATAAGTTATTATGATATACTTTTACATGCAGAATCCATTAGTATTAATGCTTTATATCTTTCCATTCTTACATCTTATGTACAAGAAATATTTAGAAGATTTATAAGAAATATTTTTCTGATTCTATTTTAAAGGCTTTGTCTGACTTCATGCCTTCTAATAACATTTTTAGGTCTTTTTTCACTTCTTTTTTAATTATTGAAGTTTCAAATGACCAACAACATACTGATTTATCCTTCTCTGATGTTGTTTTTTCTCTTTCAGAAATTTTCTTCATCAGATATTGACACTAACAAATCTACTTTTTTTATTATTTTTCTATTATTAAAGTACATTTGTTCTTTATTGAAAAGGTGTTGATTATTTTGGATATTAAGGTAACTAGATCTTTAAGACAAGTTGACACTATTTCTGCCTATTTATTTCTTCTGTGTTTTCAGAGGTTTTTCTTTCCAATTCCCCATTCTAGGGAATGGAATAGGCTGAGAATTTTCTTTTATTCCTTCTTCAAAGGTTTTAAACTATATTCTTTGCCAGAAGTTAAATTCAATTTGGAGGGTTCTCCAATTTATTGGGGCTATCTCTACTTCTACTAATTATCCTATTGTTTCTATAGCAAAATAGTACGTATTTTCCTTTAGATAGTTGTATCTTATTTATGGAAAATTATTTAGTTTCAGGTACTTTTCTTGGTCCTGTAATTTATTTGGATATTGCAATTGCTTCATTTTTTCTGTTTACTTTAAGATCAAGTATCAGATTATGATTTATTTTAGCATTGTTAAGGGACAACATTTACTAGACTAGGTGCTGTTGCATTTGTCTTGTTATTTTGCATTTATTGATTATGCAAGTCCACTGTATTGACTGGTCCTTTAAACTGGACTATCATGCTAATAATTTCATTTGTGTCTTCATTTTATTGAATATTTTCGCAAATGAGGGTTAATCTATGTTTTTAGCTATTTTAGCTAGAAGAATTTTGTGATTTTTAAAAAAAATAAAAATAAATCCATATTTCTTTTGTTCTAAGATAATCAATTATTTGTTTTATAATTGGATTCAATTCTTAACTGTTACTCTGGGCTTCAAGATTGAGTTCTAAGACTAAAACTTTAAGCTTATACTAGTTTGGTTGTTCTTATTATGGAACGAATTCCTGAGTTCTTTCCCAAGTAACATGTTTTTAATTGGGGTTAGAAATCAGCTCCCTAATATTGCGATGTACATGCCGTATTCCAGCTTGGCTGGTAAGGGGCAGGTTAAGACTTCTTTGAAATTTATTTGGTTTTATTTTGTCCAAATTTCTTTGATTTTATTCCAGTAAGGCTAACACTTTCTTTAAGTGTGTTTCTGTCCTATATATTTTGGATACTGTTGAAGCATGGCTAGGCACCCATGGGGTTCAAGCGCTGCTCAGACCTGGAATCTTCTGGGGTATTTCTTCCAGTTCCTTTTTTAGGAACCGGGTTTGGAGTTTTATTCAAACTATTTTGCCTTTTTATGGTCATTGATAGCATTATTTGTTTTCCTTAGATACAATAAATGCATATTTTCATTTTTCTGTTTTCATTCAGATTATTTTCTGAGGATGCGGAATCTCATATGATTCACTTGCTCTTCAGGACATAGTTAGAGGATCTTTTTTTTGAAAGCTCTTGATTCCTCAAACAAGGGTTACCTTTTTTAGGTTATCAGATAGTTTGTGTCACTGTCTTTGTCTCTCTCAGACAAAGGGATAATTCTATTGGGTTCCATCTGTCGGTACCTTTAGTCTCTATTATTTCCTTCAGTTGCTATATATGCACAGAAGTTTTAGGTCTTATGGCCTCAGCATTGGATTCAATTCCCTTTGCTCATTTTCACTAGAAAGAACCTTTCCAGTCTTTTATGAGTGTTGTTTCTTCTAGAACATGGTTGGAGGATCAATTTACCAAAAAGTTCGTTGATTCCTCAGACAAGGGTAACCTTTTTAGGTTTCCTGATAGATTCAGTGTCCTTGACTCTGTCTCTGACAGACAAGAGACGTCTGAAATTGGTTTCAGCTTGTCGAAACCTTTAGTCTCAATCTTTCCCTTCGGTAGCTTTATGCATGGAAATTCTAGGTCTTAGGACTGCTGCATTGGACGCGGTCCCCTTTGCTCGTTTTCACATGCGACTTCTTCAGCTCTGTATGCTGAACCAGTGGTGCAGGGATTATACAAAGATATCTCAATTAATATCTTTGAAACCGATTGTACGACACTCTGACGTGGTGGACAGACCACCATCGTTTAGTTCAGGGGGCTTCTTTTTGTTCTTCCAACCTGGACTGTGATTTCAACAGATGCAAGTCTGACAGGTTGGGGAGCTGTTTGGGGGTCTCTGACAGCACAAGGGGTTTGGGAATCTCAGGAGGTGAGATTACCAATCAATATTTTGGAACTCCGTGCAATTTTCAGAGCTCATCAGTCATGGCCTCTTCTAAAGAGAGTCGTTCATTTGTTTTCAGACGGACAATGTCACAACTGTGGCATATGTCAGTCATCAAGGGGGGACTCACAGTCCTCTGGCTATGAAAGAAGTATCTCGAATTCTGGTATGGGCGGAATCCAGCTCCTGTCTAATTTCTGCGGTTCATATCCCAGGTATAGACAATTGGGAAGCGGATTATCTCAGTCGCCAAACGTTACATCCGGACGAATGGTCTCTTCACCCAGAGGTATTTCTTCAGATTGTTCAAATGTGGGGACTTCCAGAAATAGATCTGATGGCTTCTCATCTAAACAAGAAGCTTCCCAGGTATCTGTCCAGATCCAGGGATCCTCAGGCGGAGGCAGTGGATGCATTGTCACTTCCTTGGAAGTATCATCCTGCCTATATCTTTCCGCCTCTAGTTCTTCTTCCAAGATTCTAAGGAGTGCTCGTTTGTTCTGCTGGTGGCTCCAGCATGGCCTCACAGGTTTTGGTATGCGGTTCTTGTCCGGATGGCCACTTGCCAACCGTGGACTCTTCCGTTAAGACCAGACCTTCTATCACAAGGTCCTTTTTTTCCATCAGGATCTCAAATCCTTAAATTTGAAGGTATGGAGATTGAACGCTTGATTCTCAGTCATAGAGGTTTCTCTGACTCTCTGATTAATACTATGTTACAGGCTCGTAAATCTGCATCTAGGAAGATATATTATCGAGTCTGGAAGATTTACATTTCTTGGTGTTTTTCTCATCATTTTTCTTGGCATTCTTTTAGAATTCCAAGAATTTTACAGTTTCTTCAGGATGGTTTGGATAAAGGTTTGTCTGCAAGTTCCTTGAAAGGACAAATCTCTGCTCTTTCTGTTCTTTTTCACAGA
The DNA here is from genome assembly GCF_027579735.1 of Bombina bombina. NCBI lineage: Eukaryota > Metazoa > Chordata > Amphibia > Anura > Bombinatoridae > Bombina > Bombina bombina. Next base: position 1,213,914,238 of record NC_069501.1, on the reverse strand, counting down.
AAGATTGCTAGTCTTCCTGATATTCATTGTTTTGTACAAGCTTTGGTTCGTATAAAACCTGTTATTAAGTCAATTTCTCCTCCTTGAAGTTTGAATTTGGTTCTGGGGGCTCTTCAAGCTCCTCTGTTTGAACCTATGCATTCGCTGGACATTAAATTACTTTCTTGGAAAGTTTTGTTTCTTTTGGCCATCTCTTCTGCTAGAAGAGTTTCTGATTTCTCTGCTCTTTCTTGTGAGTCTCCTTTTCTGATTTTTCATCAGGATAAGGCGGTGTTGCGAACTTCTTTTAATTTTTACCTAAGGTTGTGAATTCTGACAACATTAGTAGAGAAATTGTGGTTCCTTCATTGTGTCCTAATCCTAAGAATTCTAAGGGAAGATCGTTGCATTCTTTGGATGTAGTTAGAGCTTTGAAATATTATGTTTAAGCTACTAAAAATTTCCGAAACACTTCTAGTCTATTTGTTATCTTTTCCGGTTCTAGGAAAGGTCAGAAGGCCTCTGCCATTTCTTTGGCGTCTTGGTTGAAGTCTTTGATTCATCATTCTTATGTCGAGTCGGGTAAAACTCCGCCTCAAAGGATTACAGCTCATTCTACTAGGTCAGTTTCTACTTCCTGGGCGTTTAGGAATGAAGCTTCGGTTGATCAGATTTGCAAAGCAGCAACTTGGTCTTTGCATACTTTTACTAAATTCTACCATTTTTGATGTGTTTTCTTCTTCTGAAGCAGTTTTTTGGTAGAAAAGTACTTCAGGCAGCTGTTTCAGTTTGATTCTTCTGCTTATAATTTCAGTTTTTTTCATTATAAGATTTCAACTTTATTTTGGGTGTGGATTATTTTCAGCGGAATTGGCTGTCTTTATTTTATCCCTCCCTCTCTAGTGACTCTTGCGTGGAAGATCCACATCTTGGGTATTCATTATCCCATACGTCACTAGCTCATGGACTCTTGCTAATTACATGAAAGAAAACATAATTTATGTAAGAACTTACCTGAAAAATTCATTTCTTTCATATTAGCAAGAGTCCATGAGGCCCACCCTTTTTTGTGGTGGTTATGATTTTTTTTTTTTTTTGTATAAAGCACAATTATTCCAATTCCTTATTTTTTATGCTTTCGCACTTTTGTCTTATCACCCCACTTCTTGGCTATGCGTTAAACTGATTTGTGGGTGTGGTGAGGGGTGTATTTATAGGCATTTTGAGGTTTGGGAAACTTTGCCCCTCCTGGTAGGAATGTATATCCCATACGTCACTAGCTCATGGACTCTTGCTAATATGAAAGAAATGAATTTATCAGGTAAGTTCTTACATAAATTATGTTTTTTTCACTTGTAGCTTTGGAACATATACATTTGTTTAACGAAAACTAATGTAAATGTTCTACGGATATTCAGTATTTGTTTAATTTAAAACTAAATGAATACCGAATAGTTCAGCCAATGAATAATTGGGGAAATTCATTTCTCCAAATATTCATTACAAAAGAGTTGGACAAACCACATTGTGTGGCAATGCACATCTCTACCTTAAGTTATATTGATTTTAAAGGTGTTTATGTGCAGTTAAATTGAATATATTATTTGTGAAACTTCTTATAAATGTTTCTCAGCTGGGATATTACTATACATATCTAATTAGCATTTTCCTACAGATGGGACCCATCACCTATCAAACAATTGTGTAAATGGTGTTGCTCAACCAATCAGCAGATAGCATTGTATCTGTGGTTGGTAAAAGGTTCCATTCATGGACTTAAACCTAGGTAAGCTATTTTAACATATTTCTATTAAAAGGGACAGTCTACAATAGGATTTTTTTTGTTTTACAAGATAATCTCTTTATTACCCATTCCGCAGTTTTGCTCAACCAACACTGTTATATTAATGTACTTTTTACCTCTGTGATTACCTTGTATCTAAGCATCTTCTGACAGCTCCCTGATCACATGACTTTTTACTTATTATCTATTGACTTGCATTTAGTATTGTGTTGTGCTAACTCTTAAATAACTCCCTGGGCGTGAACACATTTTTATCTGTATGGCCCACATGAACTAGCAGTCTACTTTAGTAAAAAGCAAATACAAAAGCATGTGATTAAGAGGCTGTCAATAGAGCATTTGAAACAGGCAGAAATTTAGAGGTTTAAAAGTATATTAATATAACAATGTTGGCTGTGAAACGCTGGGGAATGGGTAGTAAAGGCATTATCTATATTTTGAAACTATAACAATTTTAGTGTAGACTGTCCCTTTAAACTATATTATATTTTTGGTATAATATCCAACTTTAACTTTTCAAAGTGAAGAAGATTTCTGAGTAATATAATTTGTGGTCTTTCCAAAAGGTACAAACTATCCACAATTCCCATAATTTCTTGTGTGAAGAAAAATGTCCAATACCCCTCTTATATTTTTGCTTATTTTAGCTTTTATTGGAGAAGCAGCTATAGTGCTTTAGAAACAGCAGACAATAAAGCCACCTCAAGATTGCCCAATTTTCATAAGGGTGAAAAATTCCCATCTTCACGTGCATAAACTGCCATATAATTAAAATGCTTAAACGAGATTGAATGAAAATAAATAGATTCTCAGTTCACTATCTCTGATAGTTTCTTTCAGTGAACAAAACATGTCCTGATAAACTATACCTTTGGGAAATAGGCAGATTGCAGAATATCATAAGTAACATTTATTACCTAATAAGTAGCAGCGAATATGCCTACACTAGCGCATTAATGTACTTAACTAGTCATTCAAACAATGAGTATAGCAAATATCGTCCCTTTGCATAAATTGTGAACACAAACTGGGACCAAATAGAATTGTGCAAACTTATAACGTTACATGTTTATACTTAGAAGGTGAACTATTAAGCAGATTACATGTTATATAAATAAAGCTTTTCAGTAAAAGGGAATAAGATCTCTTCATGAAATAAAGCTGGTAATATTTCTGTCCATGGTGAATATAGCTCAGCATAACTATTATTATCATTATTGTTATCATCCTTTATTTTTATAGCGCTGCAAAATTCCATAGTGTTGAGTACGGTAGGAGTATACAATGACAAAGATTTGTGGTAAGATACACTTAACAGATTAAACTAAATAAATTACTAGAGGAGAAGATCCCTTCTCCAAAGAGCTTACAGTCTACGGGTTGAGGGTTGCTCAGACATAAGCATTGCGGTAGCTTGTCATGTGAATTGTAGTTGCATCAGTGAGTCAAGGTAGTTCAAGATTTATTTTGGTTACAAAAAAGTAACTTATTTTTACACTCAATGAACAAAGTTATATTTAGAGGACTATGATTGTGTTCTTAAGGTTGCATCCCTCCTACTGCAATATAAGCTTTTTGTTTGATTAGTCACTTCCCAGGCTATTTCAGGGTATTATGGAAGCATTGCTTTGATGTGTGTTTAGCACATGGAACAGTAGTAGTTGTCATGTGTTTACCCTACTAGTGGTATAATTTCAAAATGATAATTAATGACTAACACATATTGCTTTTATTCTCTTCTTTCATTAACTACTTGTTTTTCCACTTTTGATGCAAAAATACAGCCCATTACAATTAGCATTAATAGGTTTCTTTTCTAATATATATTCATCAAATTAATGCCTTTTCTTAACTTTAACACCAAGAGTGCAAAACTTTTCTTACTCCTGGAAGTGAGCTTTCAAGTCAAGCAGTTTAAATTAATTTGTATCAAAACTAAGGGGATCACTTCTACCTGCATTTAGGGCTCGATGATTAAAAGCTCTCTGGGCTGGCGAAATTATTAAAGAATACTCGCCAGTCCTTCTATTTCCCTGGTGGAATGATCTAAAGCCACTTTTTACGCTTAAAACAGGGTGTCTCGCTAAGGGGCGTATACTGCATTTTCATATGAAATGTGCATAACAAAATTCGTATTTTAAACATCATACAAAACAAATATTTGAACCATTCACACAAAAATAAGCAGGGAAAAATTGTATTGTTAAGGTGCATCAAAAATCGTAACAAAGTTCTTCACCAAAAATCGTATGTTAACAAAAAAGTTAAATGTGTATGTAATTTACACAGAAATAGATCAAATTAAATATGCACAACGTAGCTTGTAATTTCAGTGCACTGGATGTGAAAAAAATCACACAAAAATTTGAACTTATAAATACAATATGCAACGCAATGTTTTTTCGTATAATGAGCTTAATGGGGCGGAGCTTGCAACGATACAGGTTAGCCGCACTTTCAGAAAGCTCCGTGGACCAAGTACTCTATAACACTTGTGGTCCACGAGAAGATGTTGGTGGTCCTTGACACCATCAAGCAGGAATTATTCTCCTCTGATGGTGTCACCCCCATCACGCCGCAACTCCCTACAGTGCCTGGTTGGACATTAGTGAAAACTGACAGAGGAGGAGTTAAATTTCAATCTCCTTATGCACTTTGCGTAGTGCTGCAAAACTTGGCTAGCTAGATTGAATTTTTAACTCCTCCCACCCGGCACGCTGCTCAGAGGAAGATGCTTCCATCCTAGCCAGCAGAGGTTGGTATAGTCTTGGCTTGAAATAGTGGAATTAAAGTATATATAAAAAGAAAATCTTAAAAAAAAAAATCTCTTATATTTATTTTCTTCCCTTTACCTGTCTCTTTGTAATATTTTTCCTAATTCCCTCACATGGACTTACATCACTGTTTGTCTTACTCCCATCCATCTTCTTTTTTTAATTTTTACTAAATATTAATTTTATTCTAATAATTTTCCCACACACAAAGCCATTGAATAATGTTCCTACCCACAAAGCCACCTGAATTCCAGTAATTGCCATCCAGCAGATCAGTCATATCCCACCAGTATTATAGTAATTGCCAGTAACATCAGTCATTGTTAGCTCACATTCATATTGAGAGCTATCTGATATAAACTTAATTTATGACTCCAATGTCTGTCCATGATCATAAGTAGTTATGCATAATTCCTAACTGGGGAGGTAACTTGGAAGACTTATGTTCCTTTTAAACATAATTATTTTTTTTCCCACCTTCTGCCTCTCTGTTTCCAGCTCAAAAGTTGGCACTCACCTTTCATCTGTCATTTGGAAGTATTCTCTCAGTTCTGTCATTCAGTTAGTTAATTCCAAAATATAATTCTTAAAAATGTGTAAATATATATACATAATGTAAACTTAGTTATGGTTATACTACTTATGTACAGTATGTGTGTATATATATATATATATATATATATACATACATACATAATAGAGGTTTGTTCCTTTTTAAAACAATTCATGTTAGTGGTCCACGGGATTCAAAATTGTGAGTATAGTGGTCCCTGAGGTCCGAAAGGTTGGCGACCCCTGCTCTATAATATACTTTTTAGGGGTTGTATACTCCCCACCATTCATATACCCACTCCCCCTGATCCTAGTGTCCCTATAGCAGCAGGGGAAAAAAAGGAAGACTACGTTGAAATGAAGATTAGAGGAACTTCTTCGGACTCCATTTGGTGCCAAACTAGAGGATTAATCTGACCTGCCTAACAGCCTTCTCTACCCATAAGAACAGCCTGAACCGAGCTGCCTATCAGTACAAAGTCACATAGAGATGGAGCCTGGGAGGTCCTAAACGGACAAGCCGAGATAGGTGGGAATCAACAGCAGCGCCCTGAAGGGATCTGTCTGCGGTCCTTGCAAGCTGATGAGGGGCGGATATCAAGGCGGCTTTCATACCCCTATACTCCACATGCACCTTGCAACTATGCCAGCTGAACCCTCTGGATCACAGCTGGAGATCTCCTGACTATATCCTGATGATAGATAGCGCTTCCACCTAAGCGCTGTATAAGATCCCACTGGAGAGACTAGAGGAGGCCTAATGGAAGACAGGCACAGGAGGTAAGCTTGCGCACCTCATATGTCATTACCTTACTCACGGCATAGGAGTCTGCTATATCTCCACAGCCCACCTATCACATCATAGGGCTCCTTCCAAGTACACAGTGGCCTAAGTCAGACCTCCTGGGTTGCCAATTGAGGCTATTCCTGACATCAACTTCACGAGCTCCCAGCCCTGCAGGCCTAATTAACCGAAGAGGCCTCATACTTCCCACACTTAGCCCTAATTTACCATTTCGGAGTCACACTTGACGATATAGAAGCCTACCATAGCCCTCCATCCATATCATAGGGCAACTGTTCGGACACTTAGTTACATAAAAGAGACCTTATAGGTCACCGTTTGAGGCTACTTATGGCTACTCAAGACATCTACCAAAAGACTCTAAATAGGGGCACACAGTCCTGTGGGTCCAGTTAACTGCAGAGGCCCAATACCGCTCATACCTGGCCCTGATTTTCCACATCAAGATCTAACATGCCACATGCCCAGAGGTGCAAGTTTTCCTCATCTAGGCCCGCGCTCTCTCATACAAATACATATATAGAAGATTGGCCTAAGGACCTTCCCACAAAACATCTGCCTCATTATCCTGTGAAGTAAGGCATTTGATCACTAATGCCCTCTGTCCTTTGTCCTCCCTTTCCCGTCGGCCCTTATTGCCGACAGGTCATACCCCACGTCCCTTTTACCTAACCTGCTCAGAGAAAGCACATACCCCAGGAGAGGGGCAGACTACTAGTTGTTACTGTGACCCCCTAGCAAGCTGTATCCTAGGAAAAATAGTATATAGTGGTAACCTCATTCAAGAATGATGTGCTAAGCTTACCACCTGGGGGGTGCCAGATCTGCTTTCTCTACCTGCCACTTACCATAGAGGTCATCTCACCTATTCACTAGAGGAACGTTTGAAATTACATCGTCCTCACATCTTACAATATGGCTCATTCTCAAAAGAAGAAGCAATAACATGCTGATGCCCCAAAAAAGGACCCTCTCAGATCACTTTACTAACAAAATCCTTTACGAACAAGACATGTCGGATGAGGACTCTAGAGAATCAAAAATCTCCACTAAAGAACCCATAGAGCCACAACTCACTCAAGTGAGAGGTCCTCTAATAACCATTCTTCTATACTAGACTCCATTAAAGAGTTGTCAGACAAGATGGACTCTCACTACTCATCACTTAAACAGGAACTTAAAATATCAGTTTCAGAACTTAAAAGAGATATCTCCTCACTCAGAGAAAGAACAGAAATCCTGGAAAGGAAAGAGGAGGGATCTCCACTTGGACCACTCCAACCTCCTTGCCAATACCTAGTCTCTCACTGAAATGATTTCGGACTTAGAATCCAAAATGGCGGACCTGGAAGACAGGTCGCGTCGTAACAATATAAGAATTTGTGGCATATCAGAAGAAGTTGGAACACCTGACCTTGCTAAATACCTACAGGATCTATTCAGGGAACTCTTAGGACCCATACAAGATCAAGAATCGCTTATTCACAGAGCTCATCGGGCACTCCGGCCGAGAAACTCACCTTCAGGATCACTTAGAGATGTAATCATTAGATTGCACTATTACACATTTAAAGAAAAGATCCTCAGAGCATCATTCCAGAACAAAAACCTAAAAGCTCCATTTCAGGCTATTCAGATATTTCCGGACTTGTCCTCACATATGCTATCCAAGAGGCGCTTCTTTCAGCAGGTAACCTCCTGAAATACATCACCCTGGCATTACCAATCTATATTTCCATCCCTGCAGTTTCCTCTCCTCTACATTTCTAGGCAGGGATGCCTGATAGTTCCATGATTATGGAACAACACTGATAGGACTATGGACATTTGATAATGTACTCTGTTCAATGTAGTTGATGGTTCATAAAGTTCCCCAAGTTATGTTCATGTTATACTAACCTACTGCTTTTCTTCCACAGATAAGGTATATAATCTTAGCTTGAGTAAAATTTTCTCTGCTACATTAGGTCCTACTAGCTCACAATCACCCTACACATTGGCCTAGGACTACATCCATTCATATAGACTAAAGTCTACCTGTATATATCAGCTATACTACAACAATTGCATTAGGCGATTGTAGCAGACCAGACTTCACACTCATTATACCCCCAGTCACTATATACTGTCCTATACTTCATCCACTGACTTAGGGTAGTGGCCTATTAGACTGGCCTTATCAAAATTCATGAACATGCATATGTCTTACATCTTGTTTCTAATTCTGCTACCATATGACACAGGTTACAGATCCCACCCTATTATCATTGTTGAGAGTTGTATATAAGGGGACATTATAGATTCATTTTCTTAAGCAGAATAACCGCCCTACATACTACTGAGTTACCCAATGATATCATCTCTTTGATGTTGAACTTACAGACCTTACAGACGGGCAAACTATTTCACTGCTCTCTTACGTACGAAAAGTATGCTACTACAGGCCACAATGTTAATTTAGCCTTTACCTTTGCTATCATCCAGCCCTACCCTCAACGATGCCCTCATGATGCACCTATTATGTTTACATATGGTGTTGTACCAGAAAGACACTCATCATTTGTGGAACTGTTTTTGATTTTCCTTATTGGTTTAGGTTTAACTAGTACATAGACTTGTCGATGTATTCTAATCTGAAGGTTAATGTCTACTCGTTCCCGCCCCCTTACAGAATACCGAACATTTTTCACCCCAGGTGGAGATCTCCCCTCTTTCCCCTGGCACCCCCCACCCCTATACCACTAGCCACTTTAACTCATAAAATACTTGTCTCTCAAGTATCTCACTTAACAATCCCTTTGTCCTCATAGACCTCTTGCCACTGATCTTATATTGTCATCCGAAGTACTTGGTCCACCGTATAGATATAATTCATAGTGCACTCCTGTGTGCATTTTATATAAATAACATTCTCAACTCCCACCCCCACCTTTATACCCCCCTACTATTTTTGAGCGGCTTTCGCCCACTGAATATCCATTCCCTGCTCCTCTCTTACATAACATTCTAGAAAAAATATAATAAGGTATAATAGCGTAAAATAAGAAATAATTAAGTAACTAAGGGCACTTCTGGTTAAACATGCCCTAAATTTTGATAGCGCCAATCCTACTGCTCTAAACTGTTGTTTTTTGAATACCCTACGACTACGTGTACTTAAATGTATGTATGAAGGTACACTAAGTCTCCTTCTTATTTGTCTTCAGTTATTAATTCTATATGCCCTAGGTTATGCATCAAATGTAAATGTTCATGTACATACACATCCCTGCATGGATAAAAAATTTCTATCGGCTAGATTACGAGTTTTGCGGTATGAGTGAAAAAGCAGCGTTAAGAGTCTTGCAGGTTTAGGGGCACCGCACACTTTTTTGGCTGTAACGCAACGTAACTACCGCAGCTTTCAAAAAGTCCTTTTTCAATGGGACTTCCTTTGCTCCAGTATTACGAGTCTGCCTGGGAGGCCAAAAAGTGAGCGGTACACCCTATACCGTTATGATCCATACCGTAAACTGAAAGTCAGTAGTTATGAGTTTTACGCTACAAAGCTGTACCATAAAATTAAAAACTAAAGTGCTAAAAAGTACACTAACACCCATAAACTACCTATTAACCCCTAAACTGAGGCCCTCCTGCATCACAAACACTAAAATAAAATTATTAACCCCTAATCTGCCACTCCGGACTTCGCCGCCACTATAATAAACATATTAACCCCTAAACCGCCGCACTCCCGCATCGTAAACACTAGTTAAATATTATTAACCCCTAATATGCTGCCCCTAACATCGCCGCCACCTACCTACATTTATTAACCCCTAACCTGCCGCCCCCAACGTTGCCGCCACTATACTAAATTTATTAACCCCTAAACCTAACCCTAAGTCTAACCCTAACCCTAACACCCACTGACTTTAATGTAATTAAAATAATTCTAAATAAAACCTACTATTAATAACTAAATAAATCCTATTTAAAACTAAATACTTACCTGTAAAATAAACCCTAAGCTAGCTAAAATATAACTAATAGTTACATTGCCTCTAGCTTAGGTTTTATTTTTATTTCACAGGCAAGTTTGTATTTATTTTAACTAGGTAGACTAGTAAGTAAATAGTTATTAACAATTTACTAACTACCTAGCTAAAATAAATACAAATTTACCTGTAAAATAAAACCTAACATGTCTTACACTAACACATAACCTTACACTACAATTAAATCAATTACATTAATTAAACTAAATTACAAAAAAAACTAACAGTAAATTACACAAAATAAAAAAAGAAATGATCAGATATTTAAAATAATTACACCTAATCTAATAGCCCTATCAAAATAAAAAAGCCCCCCAAAAATAAAAAAAACCCTAGCCTAAACTAAACTACCAATAGCCCTTAAAAGGGCCTTTTGCGCGGCATTGCCCCAAAGAAATCAGCTCTTTTACCTGTAAAAAAAAAATACAAACAACCCCCCACAGTAAAACCCACCACCCACACAACGAGCCCCCCAAATAAAATCCTAACTAAAAAACCTAAGCTCCACATTGCCCTGAAAAGGGCATTTGGATGGGCATTGCCCTTAAAAGGGCATTTAGCTCTTTTTCCACCCAAAACCCTAATCTAAAAATAAAACCCACCCAATAAACCCTTTAAAAAGCCTAACACTAACCCTGAAGATCCACTTACAGTTTTTGAAGTCCCGACATCCATCCTCAACGAAGCCGGCAGAAGTCCTCAACGAAGCGGCAGAAGTCTTCATCCAACCGGGCAGAAGTCTTCATCCAACTGGGCAGAAGTCTTCATCCAGATGGCATCTTCCATCTTCATCCATCCGGCGTGGAGCAGGTCCATCTTCAAGACATCCGGCGCGGAGCATCCTCTTCAATCGACGTCTTCTTGAACAATGAAGGTTCCTTTAAGGGACGTCATCCAAGATGGCGTCCCTTGAATTCCAATTGGCTGATAGAATTCTATCAGCCAATTGGAATTAATAGTGAAAAAATCCTATTGGCTGATGCAATCAGCCAATAGGATTAAGCTTCAATCCTATTGGCTGATCCAATTAGCCAATAGGATTGAGCTTGCATTCTATTGGCTGTTCCATTTCGTCTGTTGGGATATGTCACTACTAACCTTGTACATCTAGACCGTGCAATATTTGCCCACTCTTCTTTGCAAAACTGCTCCAGTTCCGTTACATTTGATGGTGACCATTTGTGGACTGCAGTCTTCAAGTCATGCCACAGATATTCAATGGGGTTTAAGTCTGCTCTCTGACTAGGCCATGCAAGAACATACACCATTTTCTCCTTCAACCACTGTGTGGTCATTTTTGCTGTGTGCTTTGGGTAATTGTCATGTTGGAACGTAAACCTTCTCCCCATTGACAACTTCCTGGCAGAGGGCAGCATATTTTCTTCAATAATTTGACGGTATTTTGACCCATCCATTATTCCTTCTATTCTTACAACAGGATATTACCACCTCCATGCTTTACTGTAGGTATGGTGTTATTTGGATGGTGAGCTGTATTGGATTTCCTCAAGACATATCGTTTGGTGTTGAGGCCAAATAATTCAATTTTAGTCTCATCTGACCATAACACTTTTTTTCCATGAGGCCTCAGAATCTCCTAGGTGTGTTATGGCAAATCTCAGTCATGACTGCATGTTGCCTTTCTTGAGGAGTGGCTTTTTTCTTCCTATTCTTCCAACAAGCCACATTTGTGGAGAATTTGTGATATTGTTGTCACATGCACACAATGACCACTCTTTGTCAGAAATTCCTACAACTGCTTCAGAGTTTCTGTGGGCCTCTTGGTAGCCTCTCTGACCAGTTTCCTCCTGGCTCTTTCATCCAGTTTGGAGCAACGTCCTGATCCAGAGAGGGTCTGTGTTGTACCAAATACCTTCCACTTCTTAACAATAGACTTAGCTGTGCTTCTAGGCATTGATAAAGCCTTTGATATTTTCTTGTATCCCTCTCCTGACTTGTGCCTGTGCACAACATTATATAATGGGCATTCTTCAAAAAGAAATTACATTTTATAAACTGAAGACTTTTGTAAGATAAATAAATTCAATTTTTTAGTAATAACAGTGGCATGAGACTTTTTTTTTACCAACCATCTCCATTCTTCCCTACAAGACTGATCTCCCAAGTTGTAGGGAAAGGTGATCAGTTTAAACATAAATACTCTCTCCTTAGGCACATATTCGCAGATACTCTCCCACCCATACATACTCACCTACAGGAACTCTTATATCCGTATGCAAAACAATCAAGGAACTTTCTCACTACTAAAGTGACCTCTTACCCCATGTTCTCTCCAGTGGACCAATGATCAAAAACTCGCCACCTTAGAGAGAAATCACACAAAATCTTTGAGATTTTTTTTTCAATGTTATATTGTAATATGAGTCTCTCTTTCAAATACACAGCCCTGCATAGTGTGATAAACAGCTCTCAAGCTAAAATTTGCCACCCTAAAATTCTTTATGGACCTCAAAATAATATTGAGGCTTTTTAGATCATCTTACCTGAGAGGAGAGCTTTAGATCATAAGGCCCCAAGTCTTGCGCACACCCCTAAGCACTCTCCTCTCCATATTCTTGGCCGGCATTCTTTCTACTCAAAAACACTAAGGTATCAAGAATTTGAAACAAGTTTGATATTTTCTTGAAAAAGTTAAATAAAAAAAGAATAACACTAATAATTGAAGTCAATTCTCGGAAAAGTAGACATTTTTAAGGACATTTTTACTTTTAAGGGATTAAATTGGGTCTGTTGGTTCTGATAACAAAACTAAAAAATGCTACATTTTTGTTATTAAAAGAACATACTTGTAAAGGCCTATGACATGTTTATAAATTTAATGGGATGTACTACCTAAGAGACTAAGAAAGCATATACATATTTGAAATTTGTGTTCTTGGGAAACATGGGTCATTCTTTCTCCTTACTATTACATTCACAAACGCATGTTAAAAATAATATGTCAAGATTGAATATGAAAAAATAATGAATATTTCCGTTTAAAGTCAATAGTGCTCTCTTAGTCCATATTTTGTTAGTGTCAGTGGTATTATCCTTCCTCATTGTTCAAGGTTCCCCAACCCCACTGCTTTTAACCATTTAGATGCATATAGTTACAAAAGCACACCCTCAGCTCCTACCTCTTTTTAAAAAAAGAAATAAAAAAGACTGCAATGCTAACCAGCATAAGGTAGCATAAATAATTATGGAGTAAAGCCCAGGAGTTACTTTGGCTGAATTTATATAATGGTTTATTTCAAATTAAATTCCCATCCATGTAAAATAAAATACATCAGGGCAAAACCTGTATTTATATTTTTTTCTTTAGCTACATTAAATTGGCCTTTAAAAAGGCCAGCCATGCAGGCAAAATACCCACTGGGTGGTAATTCTATCTTCACTTGCATTTGTGGTACTGTGCCTTGATTAAATGTTCAGTCTTCTTCCCTAAAGAAAGCCATGATACTTTATTTTACAACTAGAGAGTTCTGCAAACCATAGCTACACATCTAAAGGGGTTATAATCAATGTATAACTTGGGCATACCTACCATTACCCAGGCATTTCCTGGAGTGACAGCCCCTAAGGACATTAACTATACCAAACATGCTGGCATTATCAGGTACCAATATTAATTTGAAAATGAATACTTCTATAAGAACTTTAATGCAATATATACCGTTAGCTTACTTTACAATGTGGGTAAGTGGAGAATGTTTTCTAGGAAAGTCGACCAAATCTAGAATCTATCCAGGGTGTCCCCATCAACCAAACTCATTGAAGCCTATAATATAATGCAACCCAATCACCTAGGACCTATTCTCCTGCCTTGTAAGGCTACCTTGGACTCTAATTTGTGCTAATCCCTCCCTAATTATAGTCCTCAAACTAAAAAGCCTAAGTCTTACAACAACTTAATACCAGATCTAAGCACTGTAAATATTTTTATTTCTACCTTTTTCTTTAAAAAAAAAAAATAGAGGAAAAGCTGTTTGTGCTTTATTGCTACATAATATAGTCCCTAATTCTATAAATGCCATGAGTCCAGTGAAGTGCATAATGACTTTGCAACTGTAAAATGTTAATACTTAATGTTTTATATATCTTTTTTAACTTTTAAATGTATTTTTTAGTATTATATTTTTAGATATCTATGTCCCTATAGCTCATGTGATGTAAATATCACAGGCTTGTATATTAATAATGGAATCTATATTTATATTTGATATACTGAACCCAGCCATGAGTTTGTGTGCATATTATGGAGAGAAAAAAATGAAGCTAACAATACACATCTGTATTCCAATCAACATAATATATTCACAAACAGCAGCTATATCCCTGTTTTTATATGTTCTGCAATTTCTAGCAATTTTTGGTATCTGGAGTTCACAGCACGCCTTATTCTGGTTGCCAGGCAACTGAATCTCTATTTCCCCCCCCCCCCCCCAACACATGCACAAGTGATCATACGTTACTACTTAATATTATTCTTTTTATTTCTAAAATTAGACATTAGATGAGACCTTAAGTGAGTCTTTTTTTGGCACTCTTCTCATGATGAGCAGGGGATTTTCAAAACAGAAAAATGTAAGATATATTCATGCTGGAAACAAATTGTTTCAGATTGAGAAGATTGACAACCACACGTAGAACACAAAAACACATTATGATAATGAAATTAGCCTTATTCACTAGTGAGCCGTGCTAATAATATTTTGTTTTAATTTAAAACACTATGAATTTGTTATATACTAGTTGAAAATAAAAGCAATGATAGCTATAGTTGCTCTTTTCTATTTAGACATATTTTTACATTGAAATTCCACTTATTCTACAATGTATTAAATGTTAAATTTATACTCCCAAATGTCCAATAAACTGTAATCCCATCTGACTATTCAAATGACATGTATTTTGGGTTAAATTGTATAAATATAGCAGAGCTTATATTACTACTCCAAATAGTTGGTCAGAAAACAACCTTTACAAAATCAATATACCAGCAAGAAATCTGGTAAAACAAATACAAACACATTTCAGACCAACAATGCCTTAATAATGTTTGGTTAAGGACATTTTGATCCAAAACGCTCTCTATTTGGTATCTGTATGTAGTAACGTAATAAATATATTCCCATTGACCAGGACCAGTCCCAAGTGAATTTAAAAAATAAAAATAAAAAAACTCGACTCCATCAATGAGTACAAGAGTATTTACTGAACCATGGTATTCCCGTGATACAAAGCATAATGGTACCATAAACATTCCTTTTTACTCTCAAACAACTGGAAGTAACAACACCCTTCATAGACTTGGATGCACATTTTAGCTATTCGTACCAGTTTTTAAGCTTACAAATAGTATATGATCCAGCGCAATGTCATCTCACCATCTTAAATACAAAGGGCCCGATCCGATATGCAGCGTCGCCCGCAAAAGCCGGCGACGCCGAAATTTGCGCTGGTTTGGTATCCTATATACGGCATAACCTAGAAGTTACGCTCGTATATTTCTGCCTTCGCCCGTAGTTTTTTGGGCCATAGACAGGTATACCAAACCAGCGCAGTTTGGCATCCAATATACAGCGTAAGCACTTACGTGGCGAAAATGGAGAAATCCTACTCCATTTTCACCTCGCCACAAAATGCAGCCGTAGTAAGCCTTACGCTGTCTATTGGAGCCCCGTAACTCCCTAAACTACCTGCAAAATAAACCTAACACCTAACGCATGTGCAATGTCTATCTACCTGTCAACCGCGATCCCCCGCCGCAATCCCTAATAAAGTATTTAACCCCTAAACCGCCGCACACGGACCCCGCCGCCACCTACATTAAAAGTATAACCCTCTAATGTGATCCCCCTACACCGTCGCCAGCTACATTACATACCCCCTAATGTGAGCCCCTTACACCACCGCCATCTACCTTACCTACCCCCTAATGTGAGCCCCTTACACCGCCGCCATCTACCTTACCTACCCCCTAATGTGAGCCCCTTACACCGCCGCCATCTACCTTACCTACCCCCTAATGTGAGCCCCTTACACTGCCGCCATCTACCTTACCTACCCACTAAAGTGAGCCCCTACCCCGCCACCATCTACCTTACCTACCCCCTAAAGTGAGCACCTACCCCGCCGCCATCTACCTTACCTACCCCCTAATGTGCGCCCCTTACACTGCTGCCATCTACCTTACCTACCCCCTAAAGTGAGCACCTACCCCGCCGCCATCTACCTTACGTACCCCCTAATGTGAGCCCCTTACACCACCGTCATCTACCTTACCTACCCCCTAAAGTGAGCACCTACCCCGCCGCCATCTACCTTACCTACCCCCTAAAGTGAGCACCTACCCCGCCGCCATCTACCTTACCTACCCCCTAATGTGAGCCCCTTACACCGCCGCCATCTACCTTACCTACCCCCTAAAGTGAGCACCTACCCCGCCTCCATCTACCTTACCTACCCCCTAATGTGAGCCCCTTACACCGCCGCATCTACCTTACCTACCCACTAAAGTGAGCCCCTACCCCGCCGCCATCTAGCTTACCTACCCCCTAAAGTGAGCCCATACCCCGCCGCCATCTACCTTAACTACCCCCTAAAGTGAGCCCCTTACACCGCCGCCATCTATTTTAAAAACATTAACCCCTAATTTAATCCCCCTACACTGCCGCCAGCTATATTAACTATATTAACCCTAATTATATTAGGGTTAATATAGTTAATATAGTTACATTATATATATTAACTATATTAACCCTAATTATATTAGGGTTAATATAGTTAATATCGTTATTATATTATATATATATTAAGTATAATAACCCTATCTAACGCTAAGATCCCTAACTAAATGCTTATTAAAATAAATCTAATTAATATTAATATTATTAATTAAAATATTCCTATTTAAATCTAAATACTTACCTATAAAATAAACCCTAAGATAGCTACAATGTAATTAATAATTACATTGTAGCTATTTTAGGGTTTATATTTATTTTACAGGTAACTTGGTATTTATTTTAACTAGGTACAATAGCTATTAAATAGTTAATAACTATTTAATAGCTACCTAGTTAAAATAATTACCAATTTACCTGTAAAATAAATCCTAACCTAAGTTACAAATACACCTACACTATCAATAAATTAAATAAACTACAAATACCTAAACTAAAATACAATAAACTAAACTAAACTAAATTACAAAAAAAACAAACACTAAATTACAAAAAATAAAAAAAAATATTACAAGATTTTTAAGCTAATTACACCTATTCTAAGCCCCCTAATAAAATAATAAAGCCCCCCAAAATAAAAAAAATTCCCTACCCTATTGTAAATTAAAAAAGTTCACAGCTCTTTTACCTTACCAGCCCTTAAAAGGGCCTTTTGCGGGGCATGCCCCAAAGAAAACAGCTCTTTTGCCTGTAAAAAAAACACAATACCACCCCCAACATTACAAACCACCACCCACATACCCCTATTCTAAACCCACCCAACCCCCCTTAAATAAACCTAACACTACCCCCCTGAAGATCTCCCTACTTTGTCTTCACCCAGCTGGGCAGAACTCTTCATCCGATCCGGGCGATGTCCAATCAAGCGGCAGAGAAGTCTTCTTCCATCCGGGCGATGTCTTCAATCAAGCGGCAGTGAAGTCTTCATCCATCCGGCGATGTCTTCAATCAAGTGGCAGTGAAGTCTTCTTCCATCCGGCGATGTCTTCAATCAAGCGGCAGTGAAGTCTTCTTCTTCTTGTTAGGATAGTGAGGGGGCATAGCGAATAGAGGGTTAGACGTGTCGGGCTATGTTTGGGAGGCCTGTTAGACAGTACGGGAGATTTAATAATTTAGTCAGGTTTTGTAGGCGCCGGCAGTTTCTAAAGTGCCATAAGTCACTGGCGACTCCAGAAATTTTTGCTTACGCAGATTTCTGGACATCGCTGGTTTGTCAGACTTACGGCACTTTAGCCTCTGACGGCGCCGTATATAGGATAGCTCGAGTTGCGAGGTGAAACTACGGGCGTCGGGGGTTCCCTCGCTTGCGCCGCAAACTACGATCTTTATCGGATCGCGCCCAAAGTTTATCTACCTTTTTGCTAGGGCGAAATGTGAAACGGGTTATTAACCAATATGTAATTAAATGCATGTAAGGCGATAGAATGTCAAGATTCAGAATACACATATAAAATTATTTCATTTTAGCCTATAATTATAGTGATTAATTGTTTCCCTTTTATTACAAGTTAATTAAACATGTTACAAAAAGTTGTTAATTGCTTATTATAGAATACATAATGATGATTTTATGCCATTGCTAGTTAAAATGCATATGTGTGCCATAGAGAGTATTTTTTCTTACTAGGGGCCACAAGTAGGGTTGCCACCTCAGCTATGTTAAAGGGACACTGAACCCAAATTTTTTCTTTCATGACTCAGATAGAGCATGCAATTTTAAGCAACTTTCTAATTTACTCCAATTATCAATTTTTCTTCGTTCTCTTGCTATCTTTATTTTAAAAGCAAGAATGTAAATCTTAGCAGCCAGCCCATTTTAGGTTCAGCACCATGTATAGCCCTTGCTTATTGGAAGCTTACATTTACCCACCAATAAGCAAGCATAACCCAGGTTCTCAACCAAAAATGGGCCGGCTCCTATGCATCACATTCCTGCTTTTTAAATAAAGATAGCAAGAGAACAAAGAAAAAATGATAATAGGAGTAAATTAGAAAGTTGCTTAACATGGCATCTGAATCATGAAAGAAAGAAAATTGGGTTTAGTGTCCCTTTAACCTGGACAGTTATGAGTTACACATGCTGCAGGGTTTGCAGGGAGGAACACCACTAGTGCACTCTAGCAGCACTATTCATGTGCTTATCTAATTTGCTTCATTCTTCAGATAGCCTTTGTTGAAAATATATCAATGCACATGGGTGAGCCAATCACAGGAGGCAGCTACTGAGCCTATCTAGATATGCTTTTCAGAAAAGGATATCAAGAGAATGAAGCAAATTAGAAAATAGAAGCAAATTAGAAAATTTGCATGCTCTTTCAAAATTACGAAAGAAAAAAAAATTGTGTTTCATGTCCCTTTAACATGGCTGAGGTGACAACCCTGGCCACAAGGCAAGTAAGAACATAATTATTTTAGCAAATTAAATTATTTTTTGCATTCAACTGAATGGTAAAACTATATGCAACTACCAGCCCTCAAAGAAAAACATATTGAATACAATTTACAAACCAATGCAAATGTTTCCAGGAAACTTATATTTTAAATGTTTTTAATACATGTATTTTATATGTACATCTTCTGCAATGCAGAACTTAATTGTTGTGATATAATAATCACATATAAGAAATGACTACTATTTCCTGTCTAGTTAATAATGTTTAATATGTGCAATTGTTTTAGTGCTGTTTTACAATAATTCATATTTTATTTGACACTCATGGTAAATACATTTTCTCTGGTTATCGTAGATAGATGCTGCCTAAATGACACAACAGTCTAGATTCAATAAAAGTGTTTGGTAAAGCTAATATATTCACAACTTGAAAATGAAAGCACAACATTATTGTGTCATGTTTTAAGAAGAAAACACAAATAAAAAAAAAAAGTTTGTGTTTTATTTCTCTGCCTCTTGGGATATATGGGCTCCTTTTTCCTTTCTACAATCCATTCCCTTGTGTCAAGTGGGGCACTTAAAGGGATATGAACCCCAAATTTGTTTCTTTCATGATTCAAATAGAGCATGTAATTTTAAACAACTTTCTAATTTATTTCTATTATCCCTTTTTCTTCGTTTTCTTGTTATATTGTGTTGAAAAGCAGGGACTTCTGCTTAGGAGCCGGCCCATTTCTGGAGCACTATTTAGCAGCAGTTTTGCAAGAATGTTATTCGTTTGCTAGACCACAGATGGCAGCACTACTTCCTGCCATTTAGTGCTTCAGATGCCTACCTAGATATCTCTTCAACACAGAATATCATAGAAACTAAGCAAATTTGATAATAGAAGTAAATTGTAAACTTTTTTTAAATGGTATCCTCTGTCTGATTCACAGAAGAAAATCTTTGGGTTTCATATCGCTTTAATCAGTATTTTTGCAACAACTACTTGCTATACATTCCCTCATTTGAAAGCATATACTCTGCTTGTTTAATAGTGGGGTTACACAGCTTTTTAATTGGACTGTATTGCTGACTGTATTATGATATGGATCGCCTATTACCCTACCTCCAAAATTGCATAAATGTAGGTAGCAACCTATGTAATGACATAACTTGGTGTGATGGCGCACTATTTATCGCTCACGCGTTAACTCCATTAGAAGTAAGCTTTTTGTGAGCATCAGGTTGCGCTCAAACTACAAGTAGAAAGTAAAAAGTGGAGCTAGAAAAGTGGAAAAAAACACCTAACCTAATCGCATTCTCTTAAGTGTGCTAAACCGTAAAAAAATATGAATATTTCACAGTCCAGTGTTCTTCAGCTAGAAAAATTCATAAATATTTATTTCTACATACTATGGGGCATATGTATTGTGTTTCTGGCGTATTGCTCGCAGTATCCAGACCTTAATAACTAGAGGCCTGTATATCAGATTACTTTGGTAATATCTAGATTTGGATATATATAGGTATATCTATTTATAAATACTTAGAACATATTCCCCTATATGAAGAACATTGGGGTGAGAAATATTTACAGTAAATACACAGTATAACATTTTATTAAACATGAATATTACATAAATATGCTTTTACATGTGTTTCCATCTACTTAACTGCAAAGGGCTCCAATGCACTTATATATGTCTATATGCATGGACATAAGTATTTATGTGTTTATATGTATGTAAATACATACACATAAAAATAAATTAATACATATATAAACACACACAAAAAAATATATATACAGTATATACACACACACAGACAGTTACATCATTTAGACATGAATATGTATCCCTATGTTAAAGCCTTTTGCCTGCCTTTTTTTTCTAACACCTGAGACCTCATCTTTGAGACCCTATAACTTTTTTGTGCAATATTTTTTTTTTTATAAATAATTTTTATTAGATGGTGTTATTGTGAGTGTAACTGTACTGTGTAATGTATTTATTAGATAGTGTTATTATGAGTGTAACTGTACTTTGCAATGTATTTATTAGATGGTGTTATTGTGAGTGTAACTGTGCCGTGTAATGTATTTATTAGATGGTGTTATTCTGAGTGTAACTGTACTTTGCAATGTATTTATTAGATGGTGTTATTCTGAGTGTAACTGTACTTTGCAATGTATTTATTAGATGTGTTATTGTGAGTGTAACTGTACTGTGTAATGTATTTATTAGATGGTGTTATTATGAGTGTAACTGTACTTTGCAATGTATTTATTAGATGTGTTATTGTGAGTGTAACTGTGCCGTGTAATGTATTTATTAGATGGTATTATTATGAGTGTAACTGTACTTTGCAATGTATTTATTAGATGGTGTTATTGTGAGTGTAACTGTACTGTGTAATGTATTTATTAGATGGTGTTATTATGAGTGTAACTGTACTTTGCAATGTATTTATTAGATGGTGTTATTGTGAGTGTAACTGTACTGTTTAAAGACAGATCCGGATGACAGGATGGAAAGGAGGAGCAATTGACACCACAGGGAAGGACTGGGGTGAAGTTAAGGGCAAGAGGTGGGGTTAGGAGAGAGGGGTTAAAAACCCAGGACAGGAAGTCAGGTGGCCTCTTTTAATCCGGACAGCACGGCAGGTTAAGTTAGGTTAAGCTACTCAGGCTCTGACTTACCTTGCCTGCAGGACAGATGGAGGAGTTGCTGGAACAGGTGTTGCAGGCTGCCAGGACCAACGGCATTGCCTGGATCAAGGAGCGGCTGGCGGGAAATTCATCGACTGTTCAGGAGGTGGAACAGCCCTCTGTGTCTGCAGGGGGGCCGGTGACAGGGCCCAGGACCAGGGAGCGGCCTACTCGAAGATCCAGGCCCCCAGAGAGGCTCAGTCCGGGTGAACCGGTAGGCAGAGCCAGAAGATCCAGTTGGGGGCCTCAAGGCCGCGGGGGAGCTGAGACTGCTGGCGAACGGCTACAGGAGGAAGAGGGAGTGAGGCCTAGCACGGCTCCGGTCGATGACGTCATCGGGAGGCGTCATCCGGAACGGCCTAATGCAAGCAGAGGACGGCGGTCGGGACGGAACAGCAGGCCCGTGAGAGGAGGCAGGGGGGATGCTGAGGAGGGGCTCCAGGAGGTGGAGGCCGGGACGGCCCCAAGGGAGGCAAGGGACGTGGCTCAGGAGCAGTTGACGGAGCCGGTTCTGGTATTGAATGCCAGCGGCGCCTTTGATGATGAGGAGGATCCTTTGGAGGGGTCATCGGCGGGACCAGTCACGGCGAGTCAGGCTACGGAATCAGGAGCAGGTCGGGATGACGGCCGGGCCACCGCCATGGGGCCAGGGCTAGCGGAAGGAGTCAGGAGATCACGCTCGCCCCTGCGGAGAGAGCCCAGAGGCAGAGAGGACAGGTCGCCTACCTTGGCGCGGGTGGAACGGTCGGCACCCAGGAGCAGGCAGGACAGAGGGCGTTCGCCCAGCAGAAGGAGAGCAGACAGAGGGGACACAGACACCGGTAGACGAGAACAAGGACGCATTAGGGGAAACAGCAGGAGTGGCAGAGGGGCGTTGAGGAGCGAGGTGGCGGTGCAAGCAGGACCTGGTGCAGGACCGGTTACGGCAGTGCAGCCATCAGGTGAGACTGTAACGGTGGCAGGGGCTGGTACGAGTGGAGTTGTGAGTGGTGACAGGGAGACCTTGTTGAATGGGCTGAAAGGACTGATTGCGGCGCTGGAGAGGTCTGACCAGACCGTGGGGGTAGCGGGGGCATGGAGCCAAGGGAGGGCTGCAGCGGCTACAGCAGCAGGAAACGGCGGGGCGGAGGTGACCCCAGAGAAAGCTGGAGAGGTGCTGAAGGTCCCGGAGGATGCCCTGAGGAGGCCGTGTTTGTGTTCAGTGGGACCATTGGGGATCCATCTCACGGTGGAGATGAAAGAAAAAATATGGAAGAGGGAATTCCTGGAAATATTCGCGTTGCTACCATTGGAGCAGGTGTTGGAGCTGAAGGAGGACGAGAAGGAGAAAGGGAAAAAGGAAGAAGAAGAAAGGAAGAAACGGTATCGGAAGATACCCAAGACGTTCAGGAACTGGGCAAGGGCTTTTTACATTATGGCCAGCGTGATAGGGGAAAAGTACCGCTCGGCTCTTTTCTGTTACGCAGAGGAAATTTCTAGTGCGTATCGCACATACGGAGGTATGGCGTGGTGGCGGTACGATGAGCGGTTCCGCCAGCGCATGGCTGTTAGGCCGGAGATGCGGTGGGATGATAGAGACATGGGTATATGGCTCGAGATCATGACACCACTGAGGGGGGGCCAGTCCTTTCGGACAGCCAACTCCGGTGCTAGTGCGGGGACCGGAGTTGGTACAGCAACAGCAATACGGAAGGGTCTCTGTTTCCAGTTTAACGAGGGACAGTGCCGTTTTGGGACAGGGTGTAAATACAAGCACGAGTGTTCCCACTGCGGGGGAACTCACTCAGGGGCAAGATGTTTTAAGAAAGGAAAAGCCGGAGGGAAACCAGGGGAGGTGGGTCCTGCGAGCCAGGACACCAGTGAGGGTCGAAAAGATGGTCCCGTGGCTCGATTTGTACGGGCGTAAAAGGGGACACGAGGGCGACGCGGAATTGCTGTTGACGGGGTTTAGTTCGGGTTTTAGGATTCCGTTCAAGGAACAAGAATTGGGGCAGTTCGGGGGAAACCTGAAATCGGCTAGGGAGTTTCCGGAGGTGGTGAGAGAAAAACTGAAGAAAGAGATGGGGTTGGGGAGGATGGCGGGCCCCTTCCCATCTCCGCCGTTTAGCAATTTGAGGGTTTCACCGTTGGGGGTGGTCCCCAAAAAAGCAAAGGGGCAATTCCGGTTAATCCACCACCTGTCATACCCAAAGGGCACGTCGGTGAACGATGGTATTGATCCAGGGTTGGTGTCCGTGAGATATGCATCCTTTGACAGGGCGGTGGCGGTAATCAGGCTTGCTGGGAGGGGGGCCCTTTTGGCGAAGGCAGATGTGGAACCCGCTTTCAGGTTGTTGCCGGTCCACCCTACATGCCACCATTTGCTGGGATGTACGTTTGAAGGGTCCTTCTATGTTGACCTCTGCCTCCCCATGGGGTGTTCCATCTCATGTTCCTATTTCGAAAAATTTAGCTCTTTCGTGGACTGGGTGGTCAAGAAAAAATCAGGACTGTCGTCCTTGGTGCACTACCTGGACGATTTCCTATTCGTGGGCCCGGCTGGGTCGGGTGCTTGTGAGAAACTGGTGAGCACCTTCGGGGACGTGGCCAGGGACTTCGGTATCCCAGTAGCCGAGGAAAAGTCAGAAGGGCCGGTAACATCCTTAAGTTTTTTGGGTATCCAATTGGATACTGTTAGGATGGAGTACAGATTACCGGAGGACAAACTGGTGGACCTGAGGGCAACCATCCGGGAGGCATTGGCAAAACCAAAGATCAGGCTGAGGCAGCTGCAATCTCTGATCGGCAAATTGAACTTTGCCTGCAAGATTATCCCAGTAGGGAGGGTTTTCTGTAGGAGGCTGTCGTTGGCTACGGCAGGAATCCCAGGGCCGCACCATCACGTGCGGCTCCCGGCGGAACTAAAGGATGATCTCAGGGTTTGGGAGATTTTCCTGGCCCAATTCAATGGCAGGTTGTTGTTTCAGGAGACAAATTGGTCAGATGACAGGCTATGCTTGTTCACGGACGCGGCGGGGGCCCACGGGTTTGGGGCATACTTGAACGGCCGGTGGTGTGCTGAGGCATGGCCGGGGGAATGGGTGGCTTCCGGTCTGACGAGGAACTTGACATTTTTAGAGTTCTTTCCCCTGGTAGTGGCTCTGCATATTTGGCCTGAGGTGTTAGGGAACAAGAGGGTGTGTTTTCATTTAGACAACCTCGGGGTGGTGTGGGCCATCAACAAGCTGACGGCATCCTCCCCCCCGGTCATCCGCCTCTTGAGAGTGTTTGTGTTGGAATGTTTGCGCAACAACATTTCGTTTCGGGCGGTCCACGTTCCGGGAAGGCTTAACGTAATAGCTGACTCTTTGTCCCGTTTCCAGTGGCAGCGGTTTCAAGAGGAGGCCCCAGACGCGGAACCAGAGGGTGCGACATGCCCGAAGGAGCTGTGGGGGCTAGGATGGCGAGGGTGATCAATCTGGTGCAAGGAGCGGTGGCTCCTTCTACATGGAGGGCGTACGTCCGGATCTGGAAATTGTGGTTTCAATGGAGGGGAATGGAGCAGCTTGGTAGCGCAGCTGAGAATCTGGAAAGATTGGTACAGTGGATTGGGTTATGGGGCGAGGAGGGGCTTTCGCCTTCACAGGTGAGGACAAGGATGTCGGCACTAGCATTCTTATTCCAGCTGTGGGGTTGGGAGGATGTAACAAAAGTCTTCATGGTGCGCATGGCGGTGAGGGGCCTATGCAGAGGGAAAAGACAGGCGGATAATAGGAGGCCGGTCACGTTTGCCTTGTTGGAGGAGGTGGTGAGGTGCCTGCCGAGGATATGTTTTAATGAAAAGGAAGGGCTGCTGTTCAAAGTGGCCTTTGTTCTGGCCTTCTTTGGGGCCTTTAGAATTTCGGAGCTGGTAGGTCATAGTAAACGAGTGGCGGGTGGTTTGATGAAGAAGGATGTATTTGTGCAGGGGGATGAGCTGGAGTTATGGCTGAGGAGGTCCAAGACGGATCAGGGGGGAAAAGGGACGGTGGTGCGGTTGCGGGCGATATCGGGACGTTGTTGCCCGGTGACGGCAGTGCGGGAGTTCCTGCGGGTCAGGCCAATGGGTGAGGGGCAATTCTTGATTCACATGGATGGGTCTGTATTATCAAAGTTTCAATTTGTGGCGGTATTCCGAAAGGCGGTGGAAAAATTGGGGTTGCGGGGGAGAGATTTCGGATCCCACTCATTCCGCATCGGGGCAGCGACTGAGGCGGCTTGCTTGGGTATGGATGTGGGCGTGATAAAGAGAATTGGTAGATGGAAGTCTGATCGGTTTAGGGGGTATGTGCGGCCTGAACTGAGAGTGTAAAGGGTACTAGGCAACTGTTTTGTTTTGACAGGTCCAGTTAGATGTTGGCTTTTGGGACATTCCTACATTTACTGGGCGAGGAAGGCAGCAGCGGTAAAAAAGAACGGCACTCAACTGGGGCTGCCAAGAGACAGGATCGTGCTGACATGGTTAGGGATTCGGGGCTTGAAGTGGGACCAAGTTGTGGGTAAGGTTGTGGATTACGCAAGGTTTTTCTCCCCTCCTCACATATTGTTGATACATGCCGGGGGTAATGACTTGGGGTATGTGTCGCAGAAGGATTTGGTGGACGCAATAAAAAGGGGTCTGGACAGACTAAAGGAGTTGTTCCCAGAGCTGATAATAATATGGTCAGAAATCGAGTGTAGAGTGGTGTGGCGGGCAGCATGGGATTCTAAGAAATTGGAGGCTTCCAGACGGAAGATAAACAGAACTATCTCAGGGTATGTCAGGAGGTTAGGGGGTTTCGGGCTCCGGCACGTAGAATTCGAGGGTGAGTCGGGGAGGTGCTTTTACTTAAAGGATGGGGTGCACCTCAACGAGGTGGGTTTACACTTGTTTAATTATACGTTGAAAGAGGGTATTGAAAAGGCCTGGGGCGGTGCTCGGCTTTGGTCCGAGCTGTGGCGGGGTGCTTGTGGTAACCTCTAGAGGCTTACGCCTGGGAGGAATTGTGGTACCCTCCCCAGTTGGTAAAGGGGAGGAGTTATGGAAGATGTGATACTCCCACCCCCCCCAGGACGGGGGGGGCGGGGATTATAGAGTGGGGCAAGCACCAGGATTGGTTTAAGTTGATATGTTTAAGTTGGTTATAATATGTAATTAATAAATTAAGCTGCGGCCTTTTCATACCCATAAATCGGTGTGGTGTATTTATTGTAGGATTAAGAAGGACTTGACAGTGTGGGGTCAAGACAGATCCGGATGACAGGATGGAAAGGAGGAGCAATTGACACCACAGGGAAGGACTGGGGTGAAGTTAAGGGCAAGAGGTGGGGTTAGGAGAGAGGGGTTAAAAACCCAGGACAGGAAGTCAGGTGGCCTCTTTTAATCCGGACAGCACGGCAGGTTAAGTTCCTGCCCTCCCCCCCCTACAAGGTTGAGGTTAGAGGAGTTTGAGTCGCAGCATTGGCGGGGTGCTTGTGGTAACCTCTAGAGGCTTACGCCTGGGAGGAATTGTGGTACCCTCCCCAGTTGGTAAAGGGGAGGAGTTATGGAAGATGTGATACTCCCAACCCCCCCAGGACGGGGAGGGCGGGGATTATAGAGTGGGGCAAGCACCAGGATTGGTTTAAGTTGATATGTTTAAGTTGGTTATAATATGTAATTAATAAATTAAGCTGCGGCCTTTTCATACCCATAAATCGGTGTGGTGTATTTATTGTAGGATTAAGAAGGACTTGACAGTGTGGGGTCATGTATTTATTAGATAGTGTTATTGTGAGTGTAACTGTGTTGTGTAATGTATTTATTAGATGGTGTTATTATGAGTGTAACTGTACTGTGTAATGTATTTATTAAATGGTGTTATTATGAGTGTAACTGTACTTTGCAATGTATTTATTAGATGGTGTTATTGTAAGTGTAACTGTACTGTGTAATGTATTTATTAGATAGTGTTATTCTAAGTGTAAATGTACTGTGTAATGTATTTATTAGATAGTTTTATTTTAAGTGTAAATGAACTGTGTAATGTATTTATCAGATGGTGTTATTATGAGTGTAACTGTACTTTGCAATGTATTTATTAGATGTGTTATTGTGAGTGTAACTGTGCCGTGTAATGTATTTATTAGATGGTATTATTATGAGTGTAACTGTACTTTGCAATGTATTTATTAGATGGTGTTATTGTGAGTGTAACTGTACTTTGCAATGTATTTATTAGATGGTGTTATTGTGAGTGTAACTGTACTGTTTAATGTATTTATTAGATAGTGTTATTGTGAGTGTAACTGTACTGTGTAATGTATTTATTAGATGGTGTTATTATGAGTGTAACTGTACTTTGCAATGTATTTATTAGATGGTGTTATTGTGAGTGTAACTGTACTGTGTAATGTATTTATTAGATAGTGTTATTCTAAGTGTAAATGTACTGTGTAATGTATTTATTAGATAGTGTTATTCTAAGTGTAAATGAACTGTGTAATGTATTTATTAGATGGTGTTATTATGAGTGTAACTGTACTTTGCAATGTATTTATTAGATGTGTTATTGTGAGTGTAACTGTGCCGTGTAATGTATTTATTAGATGGTGTTATTATGAGTGTAACTGTACTTTGCAATGTATTTATTAGATGGTGTTATTGTGAGTGTAACTGTACTGTGTAATGTATTTATTAGATGGTGTTATTATGAGTGTAACTGTACTTTGCAATGTATTTATTAGATGGTGTTATTGTGAGTGTAACTGTACTGTTTAATGTATTTATTAGATGGTGTTATTGTGAGTGTAACTGTACTGTGCAATGTATTTATTAGATGGTGTTATTATGAGTGTAACTGTACTGTGTAATGTATTTATTAGATGGTGTTATTATGAGTGTAACTGTACTTTGCAATGTATTTATTAGATGGTGTTATTGTGAGTGTAACTGTACTGTGTAATGTATTTATTAGATAGTGTTATTCTAAGTGTAAATGTACTGTGTAATGTATTTATTAGATAGTGTTATTCTAAGTGTAAATGTACTGTGTAATGTATTTATTAGATGGTGTTATTATGAGTGTAACTGTACTTTGCAATGTATTTATTAGATGGTGTTATTATGAGTGTAACTGTACTTTGCAATGTATTTATTAGATGGTGTTATTATGAGTGTAACTGTACTGTGTAATGTATTTATTAGATGGTGTTATTATGAGTGTAACTGTACTTTGCAATGTATTTATTAGATGGTGTTATTATGAGTGTAACTGTACTGTGTAATGTATTTATTAGATGGTGTTATTATGAGTGTAACTGTACTTTGCAATGTATTTATTAGATGGTGTTATTATGAGTGTAACTGTACTTTGCAATGTATTTATTAGATGGTGTTATTGTGAGTGTAACTGTACTGTGTAATGTATTTATTAGATGGTGTAATTATGAGTGTAACTGTACTTTGCAATGTATTTATTAGATGGTGTTATTATGAGTGTAACTGTACTGTGTAATGTATTTATTAGATGGTGTTATTATGAGTGTAACTGTACTGTGTAATGTATTTATTAGATGGTGTTATTATGAGTGTAACTGTACTTTGCAATGTATTTATTAGATGGTGTTATTATGAGTGTAACTGTACTGTGTAATGTATTTATTAGATGGTGTTATTATGAGTGTAACTGTACTTTGCAATGTATTTATTAGATGGTGTTATTATGAGTGTAACTGTACTTTGCAATGTATTTATTAGATGGTGTTATTGTGAGTGTAACTGTACTGTGTAATGTATTTATTAGATGGTGTTATTATGAGTGTAACTGTACTGTGTAATGTATTTATTAGATGGTGTTATTATGAGTGTAACTGTACTGTGTAATGTATTTATTAGATGGTGTTATTATGAGTGTAACTATACTTTGCAATGTATTTATTAGACAGTGTTATTATGAGTGTAACTATACTGTGTAATGTATTTATTAGACAGTGTTATTATGAGTGTAACTGTACTGTGTAATGTATTTATTAGATGGTGTTATTATGAGTGTAACTGTACTGTGTAATGTATTTATTAGATGGTGTTATTATGAGTGTAACTGTACTGTGTTATGTATTTATTAGATGGTGTTATTATGAGTGTAACTGTACTGTGTAATGTATTTATTAGATGGTGTTATTATGAGTGTAACTGTACTTTGCAATGTATTTATTAGATGGTGTTATTGTGAGTGTAACTGTACTGTGTAATGTATTTATTAGATGGTGTTATTGTGAGTGTAACTGTACTTTGCAATGTATTTATTAGATGGTGTTATTGTGAGTGTAACTGTACTGTGTAATGTATTTATTAGATGGTGTTATTATGAGTGTAACTGTGCTGTGTAATGTATTTATTAGATGGTGTTATTATGAGTGTAACTGTACTGTGTAATGTATTTATTAGATGGTGTTATTATGAGTGTAACTGTACTTTGCAATGTATTTATTAGATGGTGTTATTGTGAGTGTAACTGTACTGTGTAATGTATTTATTAGATGGTGTTATTATGAGTGTAACTGTGCCGTGTAATGTATTTATTAGATGGTGTTATTATGAGTGTAACTGTACTGTGTAATGTATTTATTAGATGGTGTTATTATGAGTTTAACTGTACTGTGTAATGTATTTATTAGATGGTGTTATTATGAGTGTAACTGTACTTTGCAATGTATTTATTAGATGGTGTTATTGTGAGTGTAACTGTACTGTGTAATGTATTTATTAGATAGTGTTATTCTAAGTGTAAATGTACTGTGTAATGTATTTATTAGATGGTGTTATTATGAGTGTAACTGTACTTTGCAATGTATTTATTAGATGGTGTTATTGTGAGTGTAACTGTACTGTGTAATGTATTTATTAGATAGTGTTATTCTAAGTGTAAATGTACTGTGTAATGTATTTATTAGATAGTGTTATTCTAAGTGTAAATGTACTGTGTAATGTATTTATTAGATGGTGTTATTATGAGTGTAACTGTACTTTGCAATGTATTTATTAGATGGTGTTATTATGAGTGTAACTGTACTTTGCAATGTATTTATTAGATGGTGTTATTATGAGTGTAACTGTACTGTGTAATGTATTTATTAGATGGTGTTATTATGAGTGTAACTGTACTTTGCAATGTATTTATTAGATGGTGTTATTATGAGTGTAACTGTACTGTGTAATGTATTTATTAGATGGTGTTATTATGAGTGTAACTGTACTTTGCAATGTATTTATTAGATGGTGTTATTATGAGTGTAACTGTACTTTGCAATGTATTTATTAGATGGTGTTATTGTGAGTGTAACTGTACTGTGTAATGTATTTATTAGATGGTGTTATTATGAGTGTAACTGTACTTTGCAATGTATTTATTAGATGGTGTTATTATGAGTGTAACTGTACTGTGTAATGTATTTATTAGATGGTGTTATTATGAGTTTAACTGTACTGTGTAATGTATTTATTAGATGGTGTTATTATGAGTGTAACTGTACTTTGCAATGTATTTATTAGATGGTGTTATTATGAGTGTAACTGTACTGTGTAATGTATTTATTAGATGGTGTTATTATGAGTGTAACTGTACTTTGCAATGTATTTATTAGATGGTGTTATTGTGAGTGTAACTGTACTGTGTAATGTATTTATTAGACAGTGTTATTATGAGTGTAACTGTACTGTGTAATGTATTTATTAGATGGTGTTATTATGAGTGTAACTGTACTGTGTAATGTATTTATTAGATGGTGTTATTATGAGTGTAACTGTACTGTGTAATGTATTAATTAGATGGTGTTATTATGAGTGTAACTGTACTGTGTTATGTATTTATTAGATGGTGTTATTATGAGTGTAACTGTACTGTGTAATGTATTTATTAGATGGTGTTATTATGAGTGTAACTGTACTTTGCAATGTATTTATTAGATTGTGTTATTGTGAGTGTAACTGTACTGTGTAATGTATTTATTAGATGGTGTTATTGTGAGTGTAACTGTACTTTGCAATGTATTTATTAGATGGTGTTATTGTGAGTGTAACTGTACTGTGTAATGTATTTATTAGATGGTGTTATTATGAGTGTAACTGTGCCGTGTAATGTATTTATTAGATGGTGTTATTATGAGTGTAACTGTACTGTGTAATGTATTTATTAGATGGTGTTATTATGAGTGTAACTGTACTTTGCAATGTATTTATTAGATGGTGTTATTGTGAGTGTAACTGTACTGTGTAATGTATTTATTAGATGGTGTTATTATGAGTGTAACTGTGCCGTGTAATGTATTTATTAGATGGTGTTATTATGAGTGTAACTGTACTGTGTAATGTATTTATTAGATGGTGTTATTATGAGTTTAACTGTACTGTGTAATGTATTTATTAGATGGTGTTATTATGAGTGTAACTGTACTTTGCAATGTATTTATTAGATGGTGTTATTGTGAGTGTAACTGTACTGTGTAATGTATTTATTAGATAGTGTTATTCTAAGTGTAAATGTACTGTGTAATGTATTTATTAGATAGTGTTATTCTAAGTGTAAATGAACTGTGTAATGTATTTATTAGATGGTGTTATTATGAGTGTAACTGTACTTTGCAATGTATTTATTAGATGTGTTATTGTGAGTGTAACTGTGCCGTGTAATGTATTTATTAGATGGTGTTATTATGAGTGTAACTGTACTTTGCAATGTATTTATTAGATGGTGTTATTGTGAGTGTAACTGTACTGTGTAATGTATTTATTAGATGGTGTTATTATGAGTGTAACTGTACTTTGCAATGTATTTATTAGATGGTGTTATTGTGAGTGTAACTGTACTGTGCAATGTATTTATTAGATGGTGTTATTATGAGTGTAACTGTACTGTGTAATGTATTTATTAGATGGTGTTATTATGAGTGTAACTGTACTTTGCAATGTATTTATTAGATGGTGTTATTGTGAGTGTAACTGTACTGTGTAATGCATTTATTAGATAGTGTTATTCTAAGTGTAAATGTACTGTGTAATGTATTTATTAGATAGTGTTATTCTAAGTGTAAATGTACTGTGTAATGTATTTATTAGATGGTGTTATTATGAGTGTAACTGTACTTTGCAATGTATTTATTAGATGGTGTTATTATGAGTGTAACTGTACTTTGCAATGTATTTATTAGATGGTGTTATTATGAGTGTAACTGTACTGTGTAATGTATTTATTAGATGGTGTTATTATGAGTGTAACTGTACTTTGCAATGTATTTATTAGATGGTGTTATTATGAGTGTAACTGTACTGTGTAATGTATTTATTAGATGGTGTTATTATGAGTGTAACTGTACTTTGCAATGTATTTATTAGATGGTGTTATTATGAGTGTAACTGTACTTTGCAATGTATTTATTAGATGGTGTTATTGTGAGTGTAACTGTACTGTGTAATGTATTTATTAGATGGTGTTATTATGAGTGTAACTGTACTTTGCAATTTATTTATTAGATGGTGTTATTATGAGTGTAACTGTACTGTGTAATGTATTTATTAGATGGTGTTATTATGAGTGTAACTGTACTGTGTAATGTATTTATTAGATGGTGTTATTATGAGTGTAACTGTACTTTGCAATGTATTTATTAGATGGTGTTATTATGAGTGTAACTGTACTGTGTAATGTATTTATTAGATGGTGTTATTATGAGTGTAACTGTACTGTGTAATGTATTTATTAGATGGTGTTATTATGAGTGTAACTGTACTTTGCAATGTATTTATTAGACAGTGTTATTATGAGTGTAACTGTACTGTGTAATGTATTTATTAGACAGTGTTATTATGAGTGTAACTGTACTGTGTAATGTATTTATTAGATGGTGTTATTATGAGTGTAACTGTACTGTGTAATGTATTTATTAGATGGTGTTATTATGAGTGTAACTGTACTGTGTAATGTATTTATTAGATGGTGTTATTATGAGTGTAACTGTACTGTGTTATGTATTTATTAGATGGTGTTATTATGAGTGTAACTGTACTGTGTAATGTATTTATTAGATGGTGTTATTATGAGTGTAACTGTACTTTGCAATGTATTTATTAGATGGTGTTATTGTGAGTGTAACTGTACTGTGTAATGTATTTATTAGATGGTGTTATTGTGAGTGTAACTGTACTTTGCAATGTATTTATTAGATGGTGTTATTGTGAGTGTAACTGTACTGTGTAATGTATTTATTAGATGGTGTTATTATGAGTGTAACTGTGCCGTGTAATGTATTTATTAGATGGTGTTATTATGAGTGTAACTGTACTGTGTAATGTATTTATTAGATGGTGTTATTATGAGTGTAACTGTACTTTGCAATGTATTTATTAGATGGTGTTATTGTGAGTGTAACTGTACTGTGTAATGTATTTATTAGATGGTGTTATTATGAGTGTAACTGTGCCATGTAATGTATTTATTAGATGGTGTTATTATGAGTGTAACTGTACTGTGTAATGTATTTATTAGATGGTGTTATTATGAGTTTAACTGTACTGTGTAATGTATTTATTAGATGGTGTTATTATGAGTGTAACTGTACTTTGCAATGTATTTATTAGATGGTGTTATTGTGAGTGTAACTGTACTGTGTAATGTATTTATTAGATGGTGTTATTATGAGTGTAACTGTACTGTGTAATGTATTTATTAGATGGTGTTATTATGAGTGTAACTGTACTTTGCAATGTATTTATTAGATGGTGTTATTGTGAGTGTAACTGTACTGTGTAATGTATTTATTAGATGGTGTTATTATGAGTGTAACTGTACTTTGCAATGTATTTATTAGATGGTGTTATTGTGAGTGTAACTGTACTGTTTAATGTATTTATTAGATGGTGTTATTGTGAGTGTAACTGTACTGTGCAATGTATTTATTAGATGGTGTTATTATGAGTGTAACTGTACTGTGTAATGTATTTATTAGATGGTGTTATTATGAGTGTAACTGTACTTTGCAATGTATTTATTAGATGGTGTTATTGTGAGTGTAACTGTACTGTGTAATGTATTTATTAGATAGTGTTATTCTAAGTGTAAATGTACTGTGTAATGTATTTATTAGATAGTGTTATTCTAAGTGTAAATGTACTGTGTAATGTATTTATTAGATGGTGTTATTATGAGTGTAACTGTACTTTGCAATGTATTTATTAGATGGTGTTATTATGAGTGTAACTGTACTTTGCAATGTATTTATTAGATGGTGTTATTATGAGTGTAACTGTACTGTGTAATGTATTTATTAGATGGTGTTATTATGAGTGTAACTGTACTTTGCAATGTATTTATTAGATGGTGTTATTATGAGTGTAACTGTACTGTGTAATGTATTTATTAGATGGTGTTATTATGAGTGTAACTGTACTTTGCAATGTATTTATTAGATGGTGTTATTATGAGTGTAACTGTACTTTGCAATGTATTTATTAGATGGTGTTATTGTGAGTGTAACTGTACTGTGTAATGTATTTATTAGATGGTGTTATTATGAGTGTAACTGTACTTTGCAATGTATTTATTAGATGGTGTTATTATGAGTGTAACTGTACTGTGTAATGTATTTATTAGATGGTGTTATTATGAGTGTAACTGTACTGTGTAATGTATTTATTAGATGGTGTTATTATGAGTGTAACTGTACTTTGCAATGTATTTATTAGATGGTGTTATTATGAGTGTAACTGTACTGTGTAATGTATTTATTAGATGGTGTTATTATGAGTGTAACTGTACTGTGTAATGTATTTATTAGATGGTGTTATTATGAGTGTAACTGTACTTTGCAATGTATTTATTAGACAGTGTTATTATGAGTGTAACTGTACTGTGTAATGTATTTATTAGACAGTGTTATTATGAGTGTAACTGTACTGTGTAATGTATTTATTAGATGGTGTTATTATGAGTGTAACTGTACTGTGTAATGTATTTATTAGATGGTGTTATTATGAGTGTAACTGTACTGTGTAATGTATTTATTAGATGGTGTTATTATGAGTGTAACTGTACTGTGTTATGTATTTATTAGATGGTGTTATTATGAGTGTAACTGTACTGTGTAATGTATTTATTAGATGGTGTTATTATGAGTGTAACTGTACTTTGCAATGTATTTATTAGATGGTGTTATTGTGAGTGTAACTGTACTGTGTAATGTATTTATTAGATGGTGTTATTGTGAGTGTAACTGTACTTTGCAATGTATTTATTAGATGGTGTTATTGTGAGTGTAACTGTACTGTGTAATGTATTTATTAGATGGTGTTATTATGAGTGTAACTGTGCCGTGTAATGTATTTATTAGATGGTGTTATTATGAGTGTAACTGTACTGTGTAATGTATTTATTAGATGGTGTTATTATGAGTGTAACTGTACTTTGCAATGTATTTATTAGATGGTGTTATTGTGAGTGTAACTGTACTGTGTAATGTATTTATTAGATGGTGTTATTATGAGTGTAACTGTGCCGTGTAATGTATTTATTAGATGGTGTTATTATGAGTGTAACTGTACTGTGTAATGTATTTATTAGATGGTGTTATTATGAGTTTAACTGTACTGTGTAATGTATTTATTAGATGGTGTTATTATGAGTGTAACTGTACTTTGCAATGTATTTATTAGATGGTGTTATTGTGAGTGTAACTGTACTGTGTAATGTATTTATTAGATGGTGTTATTATGAGTGTAACTGTACTGTGTAATGTATTTATTAGATGGTGTTATTATGAGTGTAACTGTACTTTGCAATGTATTTATTAGACAGTGTTATTATGAGTGTAACTGTACTGTGTAATGTATTTATTAGACGGTGTTATTATGAGTGTAACTGTACTGTGTAATGTATTTATTAGATGGTGTTATTATGAGTGTAACTGTACTGTGTAATGTATTTATTAGATGGTGTTATTATGAGTGTAACTGTACTGTGTAATGTATTTATTAGATGGTGTTATTATGAGTGTAACTGTACTTTGCAATGTATTTATTAGATGGTGTTATTGTGAGTGTAACTGTACTGTGTAATGTATTTATTAGATGGTGTTATTGTGAGTGTAACTGTACTTTGCAATGTATTTATTAGATGGTGTTATTGTGAGTGTAACTGTACTGTGTAATGTATTTATTAGATGGTGTTATTATGAGTGTAACTGTGCCGTGTAATGTATTTATTAGATGGTGTTATTTTGAGTGTAACTGTACTGTGTAATGTATTTATTAGATGGTGTTATTATGAGTGTAACTGTACTTTGCAATGTATTTATTAGATGGTGTTATTGTGAGTGTAACTGTACTGTGTAATGTATTTATTAGATGGTGTTATTATGAGTGTAACTGTGCCGTGTAATGTATTTATTAGATGGTGTTATTATGAGTGTAACTGTACTGTGTAATGTATTTATTAGATGGTGTTATTATGAGTGTAACTGTACTGTGTAATGTATTTATTAGATGGTGTTATTATGAGTGTAACTGTACTTTGCAATGTATTTATTAGATGGTGTTATTGTGAGTGTAACTGTACTGTGTAATGTATTTATTAGATGGTGTTATTATGAGTGTAACTGTACTTTGCAATGTATTTATTAGATGGTGTTATTATGAGTGTAACTGTACTTTGCAATGTATTTATTAGATGGTGTTATTATGAGTGTAACTGTACTTTGCAATGTATTTATTAGATGTTGTTATTATGAGTGTAACTGTACTTTGCAATGTATTTATTAGATGGTGTTATTATGAGTGTAACTTTACTTTGCAATGTATTTATTAGATGGTGTTATTGTGAGTGTAACTGTACTTTGCAATGTATTTTTTATGTGTTTTGCAACACCTTTTTGTTTCACAAAACAGTTATAACCAGAGCTCTGCAGTCTTGGTAATTATTCTAGTGTAAATCACGATTGCGCTCACGAGTTTGCATTTTCTTTCAACTTTTAACATGGCCACTCCTTCCGTCGAGATAACAGCTGCAATAAACCCGATACCGCTGGCACGTAACTGCTAGCGCTCCAATCGTAGTCTGGCCCTTTATCGGCCTAGCAAGTAACACAAATCCTTTAAGTATTTGTGCAGGCACTTTGATGACACTAAACTATACATTTTAAACACTTACACGTTGTGATCCATCCAAATATACTTTCTCAACAGCATCCTTTGTAAAGAGCACTATAGAAAATTCAGTAAAAACGCTAAATACACGATGCACCTTGTGATAAAACACAGCAAAGTTTATTGTTTATGCTAGAAGCCCAAAGTACAAAGCACAACAGCTGTAGTTGTTCACTTTATGCCTCATGTGGCTGACCCTTTTTTAAGAGCAGGGCTCTGTTTTACTCTTTGAAGTAAAAAAAATGAGAAATTTCTCATAAATATTAACAAAACCAGTCTTGTCAGAAAGAAGATATATGCTCCCGCTTTAGCCTATAAACTAACTTAGAAAAAAGGTATTTGGAACATGGTGAGTAAGCAATTTATCAGCCGTTAAATGGCTGTCAGTATTAGGTAAGAGGAATTTACAGTGGCGTACTGTGCTACTCAGGTGATCTCTGATGCTTTAGTTTTAATATTATCATTGTTGTGTATTCAAATAGGGACAGCATATTGCCTTGCACAGCGCAGTATGGGAGGCATTGCATGATGAATATAAACAACCTGCCTTATATAAAGTGAAGTACATGCTGTGGTGGCTATGAAAAAGATTCATTAGAAAAGCAAACAGTGGTAAAGGCACTCAGAACTGTGAGCAGAATTCTGTAGGAAGGATTTTATTATGACAAAGAAAGATAGCACTGAGAGAGACCAGGCTAGTGATAATTTCTGGTAAAGCAACATTGTACTGAATAGGAACCATAAAAACTTAAATAAGAACATTAAACTCAGAATGTGCTTCAGCATAAATTGTTTAATTATGCATAGTAAAACAAGTTTGCAATGTACTATCATTATTTATTTTACCAGTTTTTTTCCCAACTGCTTGAATTGTATTCTGCAAACTTTGCCCCTGTAACATTCTACAATGTGATTGGTTGATCAGTGAAGGAGCCCATTTATATCACTGTCTAATTTGTAAAGGAGATAAGAATGCTCAAAATGCCTTACAAGGGGTACGTCACTGGACTGCAAACCAATTACAGTTTAAATATTTTTATTAAACACTTAGGGCATGTTTCCATTGAGCCATAATTCGGTTTGCGTGCGCTTGCAAACAAATAAATATGCTGTCGGAAGCAATTTCATTTATCGACTGTTTCCAATGGTGCGTTATACCTCAATATCGGCAGCCGTAGTCCGGCTGCCGAAAAAATCATTGCGTCCCATAGAAAGTAATAGAATTCGTTAATCGATAAGTTATACCAGGTTTCCAATGAAAAAGCAAACCGTTAATAAACTGTCTGAGGCTGTCGATACATTGAGAGATATTACACCCAGCTCAACTAGGTGTAAAAGAGGAAAATTGTGCTTTTTGAGACCTATTTTCTATTGAAATGATAAAACTTGCAAATAATGCAAGTGTTTTAATGTAGAAATAAATTGTTATAAGTAATATTTATTGTTGTCTCATGTATAGGAATAGTTGAACATATATTCTAATAGAAATATCAGTATATATTTAAAGGGACAATCAAGACCAAAAAAAACTTTCATGATTCCGATAGGGCATGTCATTTTAAACAACTTTCCAATTTACTTTTATTACCAATTTTACTTTGTTCTCTTGGTATTCTTAGTTGAAAGCTAAACCTAGGAGGTTCATATGCTAATTTCTTAGACCTCGAAGGCCGCCTCTAATCTGAAAGCAATTTTCACCACTAGAGGGCCTTAGTTCATGTGTTTCCTATAGATAACATTGAGCTCATGCACGTGAGGTTACCTAGGAATGAGCACTGATTGGCTAAAATGCAATTATGTCAAAAGAACTGAAATAAGGGGGCAGTTTGCAGAGGGTTAGATACAAGGTAATTACAGAGGTAAAACATGTATTATTATAACTGTGTCGATTATGCAAAACTGGGAAACGGGTAATAAAGGGATTATCTATCTTTTTAAAGAACAAAAATTCTGGTGTTGACTGTCCCTTTAAATATAATAATATATGCAAGAACATATCTACAAAATTCAAACTAGACCTATGCCTAGGGCAGCAATACATATTACTTATATTTACGAAGTGGTAAATAT
This sequence comes from Bombina bombina, assembly GCF_027579735.1. NCBI lineage: Eukaryota > Metazoa > Chordata > Amphibia > Anura > Bombinatoridae > Bombina > Bombina bombina. Next base: position 1,213,874,210 of record NC_069501.1, on the reverse strand, counting down.
AATTTTATTAAAAAATAGTATTTGATTATTGTTAAAAATATGTATTATAAATAAGTGTATCTTTATTTTTCTTGAGATGTGATCACAGGTAAGGAGCACAGACGTTAAACATAAATTCTATAGTGTAAGGCCGGGTTACCTTAGCAACTAATTGATTTTCAAGAAATCCGACATCAGATGGACGCGTTAACACAACGTTAACTTACATCTAAACGAAAAGAGCGACTGCACGCCATGCGCAAAATATTTCATTTGAAACCTGGTACCTAAAATGGAGCTGTAAATTACTTTTAGCTGTCGGCCGCTTCGGTAGCTTTTGCAAACTTTGCAAAATCTTTTGCAAACATATTTACATCTCCCAAAGTTCATTTTTTTGTTCTAAACAATGTTGTCAGTCATATCTCTGTGTTTATTTATACCCCTATATTTATATATTGTAAATGTATTATTATTCTGAGCAGGAATAATTTCGAATATAACATGTAATCAGAGTATCATATGTATTTATTTGAAATCTATGGCTATTTTAAAGGGATAGGAAAGTGAAAATTTAAGTTGCACTAGTGGGAGCTAGCTGCTAATTGGTGCCTGCACACATTAGACGTGTTCAGCTAGCTGCCAGTAGTGCAATGCTGTTCCTTCAGCAAATGATAACAACAGAATGAAGCAAATTTGATAATAGAAGTAAATTGGAAAGTTGTTTAAAATTGGATGTTCTATCCAAATCTTGAAATAATATTTTGGGGTTTCCTGACCCTTTAAGAGCTGGGCTAGGTTTCTCTCTGCACCTGTCTTACTCCTCCTGATTGCAATCTATTTTTAAAAACCACCCCTTCACAGGTTTTATAAAATGGCCTGGCATATAATATGACATTTCTTACTGAAAAAGAAATTCAAGAGAAGGAAGAAATATAGGTTAGTTATGTGGGCTATCCTTTTGAGTTATCAGCTTAAGATTTTATTGAAACAAACATCAATTCAAATTTTAAAATCCTTGTCTAAAATATTACACTGTGTCCTAATGTCAGCATCAATGTTTATCTTTAATACTAATTTCACATATACATACTTTTAAAGTAGAATATACAATGTAACAAATGGCACTTACAAGTTCTGATGAGTGATCAGTGACAGAAGTATTGAGCAATTTGATTCGTTAGTGATAGTCTATAATGTATATTTGAATCAGATTGGCTGATGTCATAAATCATGTGATTATGCATATTCCAATCAAAATGGGTGGAAAAATTCACTAGTGTGGGGGTTATTTAGGATTTTGCGTCATGATTGGTGAAAAAAGTGTTGCGTCAAATATGGAGCGAAGTGGAGAGTGGTATTACATTGCTTAAACATGGTGTACATAGATTTTTCAAACAAATAAAAAGGAAGTTAGCTATATTATGTTGTGTATTTATTTCTATATCTATTAGTGCGACAAGTTTGGGGAAAAACTAAATAATAATATTGTCCCCTTGATTTGTAATGAGAGACAAAGTTGTAGCATAATCCATCAGTAGTAATGTATTTTTCATTTTTATCCCTATATCTACTAGTGCACCAAATGTGTAGCAATATTATTGTGTGGTTTTTGAAGGGTATACATTTTTAATAGTTTGTAATTGACTTTTATTAGGTGATATGCTTCATTCTCTTGCAGCACCGAACATAAGATTTCAGTGTTCTCCGACTCCCATTGAGTTCTATGGCATCCGCGACCTCAAGGCTGGCGGATTGAAAACTAGGTACGCTGCGTCTGAAAAGACGCAAGCGTAACTGTTGAATATTTGATAACTTCGTAAGAGCTTCAAATAGTGTCGAATAGGAAGGCGAATGTACACAATTCCGCTCAAATTTCACAGATTTTCAACCCGCATCGATCTGCATCGGATTGAGATCGCGGGATCGTATGTTACGTCACAAATTTCAACATTTGACGATCATGACACTTTGATAATTAAGGCGGATCAATCTCGTGACAATTACGACGCAAATTCCAGCGTATTTTCAGTTGATGCTTTGATAAATAGGCCTCAAAATCTGCCTTATGGACACAACATTTAAAGAAACCTAAAAATGCAAATAGAAAATGTTTTAATGTGCTAGAGCATTATAGTACTATTGCATGTAACTTTGCAGGGGTTAACACATAGTTAAAGTAAGATTACAGAGCAGCAATATACTACTGTGAACTAGCTGGGCATATCTGGTCAGGCAATGACAAAAGGCATATGTGTGTAGCCACTAAACTCTTGCACACATCTTGCTTCATTTTCTTGCTGTCCTTAAAAAGCATACCTGGATAGTACCTCAGGAGTATGCACATATCTTTAGAGCTCAATGACAGCAGTGTTTGCAACTTTGTATAACTGCTACAAAAATATTGTTGCACATACTAGTGCTAAACACTCACGTGCAGATCCTATGAGCCTACCTATTTCCAACAAAGGACAGCAAGCGAATACACATAAATTAGAAAGTTGTTTAAAACTGCATGCTATAGGAGAGAGGTTCCGGAGGAGGAGCTTAGCACAGGTAGCTGTGCAATTGTTCTCCTGCTGCAAGCACCTGGCGGTGTCTCCCACGCGCCAAGCCCTGAGAAGAGAGGGCTGCTACAAGGACAGCAAATGCTAACTGCTGCCGGAACGCTTAGTGGAAAATCCAACCCACTGGAAAAAAAAAAAATACCCTTTACAGGAGGAATTTAATGTCAAATATAAACTTTTCTCTATCAAAATTTGACTCTGTGCAGAGTTCCAGGCACGGCTCTACAATTCCCCTTAGAGAAGAGGAGTAAAGAAGACAAGACTTAGCACCTAATAAATCTTTCCGAGAATTGTTACCCTGCCCCTGCTTTTGCCTTATTCCCTCCGGTCAAACTTAACTGTGTCTCCCTCCTCCCCCCCGGTGCTGGCATACCTTCTGCGCTAAACTTTGGAGGCTGGCGGGTCTGCCGTGGGTAGAGCCCGGATCTCAGGAGAGAGTTTGTCGGCGGTTCCTCCTCCCCCACCGGTGTTGCGTGGGAGGAGAGGTCTGTGTGTGCACCTTGCGCTGCTCCGAGAGTGTACCCGCATCGGGATAGTCTGGCTGGAGCTGCTCCGGGAGGACGGCGGGCCTGACTTTGACATCCGTGGGGCTGACTTGGGATTCTACACAGAGGCGATCTGTGGGCACTTCCTCCTTCACCGTTGCTGCACAGGAGGAGGTGGGTCAAGTAAGAGCAACGCTCCTTCCCCTTCATCACACACCTCACAAGTCTTAAGGATCCCTCTCTCTCCTCCTGGACATCTCTTGAGGGAGCGGATTCCTTGAAGTTACCCAGTTCGTGGCTTGCCAGAAATACACCGGAGGGTGAGTACACTCCCTTTAACAAGGGAAGTTCTTTTTGAAATAAATTAAAGGAAAGTGAAGAGCAAGGAAAGAGAAGAAAGAGTGAAGGAAAGGGAGACGCAATAGGGGGAACCCGGGCAGAAGCATAATGCAAGTTGGACTGAAACCCTTTATAAATTGAGGGGAAGAAAAAAAAAAAAGTGAGAAAAAATCTCCTCATTTGGGTATAACGTTTAAAGCAGATTGACTGATACAGGAGAGTCTCACCCTAAGCAAACATATGAACAAGGAGCGAAGGGAGGGGGGATAGGAAGGAGGGGAAAAAAAAATGGAACAGATCCTCTTATATTTGCCTGTCATAATGTATCAGTAACAAGATACAAGTGTCGAAAAGTTGCCAAGCTCTATAAATCTTTTTTAAGATTCACATTCCCCCTCCCTGCATTAACATCTGCCAGAACAGAACTGTACAGAAAAAAGAAACTCAAACTTTTACCAAAAATTTTGTCCTAGGCTGGGATGGTTGTATCCTGTTGAAATAAAGGAAAAGGACTGTCTAACCTCTTCCCTTGGTTCTCAAGGGGAGGGGGAGTGAGAGAAAGGAAAAAGGAGACAGATATAAAAAAAAGCCCTTCTCTCCCTTGCCATTTCTTGCTCAGATTTATATTGCCCTGTCATCATTTTTTGATATTTCTCTTTATCTTTTTTTTAAAGGGGCTGGTCTATGGTTATAAGAGCTAATGTTCACAGGCTTCTGTTTGCTGTATATATGTAACAGCTCCATGGCGGGACTCTTGTAAAACTGGACATTAGCTATACTGATAGGCTCCTTGGGGAAAGGGCAGCACTCAGGTGTATACACACAAAATTTTCTCAAAAATCCTAACCTTTCTGTAAAGGAGGGAGGGAAGCAGGGAAGGAGGGGGGAAGGGTAAAGAAAGTTTGCCTAAATAAGTATTGAAGGAATTTGCCTGTTTCTTTTTTTTTCCCTTTTTTTCTTTTTTTTCTTTTCTGTCTAGCTAATGTTTATTCTCTACCTGTGCCAAGATAACTGGTGTTTACACTGAACTTTCTATGCCCAGGTCTTAAGAGTTAAGATCTTAGTTTAAAATATTAACTCTCAGATAAGAGGTAACACTCTGTGACTAGTAAAACTTCTACTTCTCTGATAAGTATTGTTACAAACAACCCCCTTTAGGACGGATTAAAATATAAGCCCACTTGGGCAGAGAAATATTTAATTTTTTCTGTATAAAACTTAAAACCAGAGGTGACAAGGGCCAAAGCCTGGAGGATTGAGCCAGGCCATTTGGATTAAATTCCACTGTAACACTAAACAAACACGTCATTACTTGATAAATTCACTTTGAAAGCTTTCCTCACAACCTCACTTAAGAGTCTCTACTCTCTTAAATGCACTTATAACTAGTCACTAAAATTGAAGCAAAAAGAGGAGGAAAAAGAAATATTTTTTTTTTCTTCCCCTTTTTTTTTTTTTTTTTTTTTTTTCTTTTTTTTCTCTTCCTTTTTTCTTGCACTCCCTATTCCCCTTGATCACCCTCACAAACACTCCCTTCACCTCCCTATTTTCTTTTTTTTTTTTTTTTTTTTTTTTCTATCACAACTGCACATTCTATTATCACATCTCACCATTTTCGGTGTCTTTCTTACATTAATTAATATTCACGCGGACACCCGGCACATGGATAAGTTTCTTAATACTTCTTCTAAAATCACATCTCCAAGTATGGCGAATAGGCATAGAGATAAAAAAACCAAAGGCCTGGCTGAGGTTACCGCAGAAACTCATCTCATAACTAATTTAAATCCAACAAGCGAAGTGTTAAATCTGCAAAGTCTGGTCTCTAATATCTCAGAAGCTCTGACCCCTAAGTTTGACACCCTTAGAAAAGAAATTAAACAGGACATAGAATTGCTATCAGTGGAAATCAGACAATTTTCGAATAGGATGCAAGAGGCAGAGCAAAGGGTGTCTGACTTGGAAGACCTCACTCTTGCCCAAGGTTCCAAACTTGATGAGGCAGAAAGTAAAATACAAAAAATACAGATGAGACTAGAAGACCTAGAAAATCGGTCTCGTAGAAATAATTTAAGGATAATAGGCATACCCGAAGGGAAAAAATTTGAAAATTTAACAGCATTTATAACAGTGACCCTGGGTCAAATTTTGGAATTACCAGATTCACAGGTAATAATTGAAAGAGTACATAGAATTGGTCCCCCTCAGACAGAAAGTAACATCAATAAAAGACCTAGGCCAGTCATTGTCCGCTTTCTGAATTACCTAGACAAAGTTAGATTGTTACAACAGTACAGAAAAAAACAGCCAATAAGTGTAGATGGGGCCAAAATCTTGATTTTTCAGGATTACTCAGCAGAAACCTCATCAAAAAGGAGAGATCTAACACCCACCTGCTCAAAATTTATTCAAAAGGGTTATAGGGCAATTTTAATCTATCCAGCCAAATTAAAGGTAACTATCGGAGACAGAACTCATTTCTTTGATAATGTCATAGAGGCAGAGAGGTTCTTCACAGAATTAGAATCTGTGGGATAAATGTTTTTTCTTTCTTTGTTATTCTTTCTTCCTTCTTTTTAGCAGGAACCTAATGATTACAAAATTAGGAGTCTTAGACTATACCATCTTGTTGTTTTGTTGCTTATTATTAAAGTATAATATGGCTGTATTGTTAGGAACACGATCCTCGAAAAGGGTGTCCCCTCATGCTAGGGGTAAAGTCAGGGGGGTTTCCCCCCCCCCCAATCAAATAATCGAGTGTCATGGTTTAAAAATGTTTCTTTTTTTTTTTTTTTTTTTTTTTTTTTTTTCTTTTCCTTTCTTTCTCTTTCTTTTTCCCCCTCTCCCCCCCACCTCCCCTGCGCTTTCTCTCCCGCTTCCTTTTTTCAGAATAGCTGATTATGTCTTTTTCACAAAATAAGTTTAAGATAGTATCTTGGAATGTGGGAGGAATCTCAACCCCCATAAAGAGAAAAGCCATAGTTTCTCACATGCGTAAATTAAAAGCTGATATTATGTTTCTTCAAGAAACACACCTAAACACAGAGGAAACAATGAAACTCAAGGGTTCTTGGATCAAAGAAATAGTCTCCTCACCTAGTATTAGAAGAAAGAGAGGAGTGGCAATTATGATAAGCAAGAGTTTGCAGTATGACACACTTCAGACAAATAGTGACCCGGAGGGTAGATTTGTAATGATGAAAGTTCGAATAGCTAAGCAAATCTACACACTTTACAATGTGTACGCACCTAATGAGTTAAACCATGAATTCTGGAATCAGATGCAATCTAATATACTGATGCATACTGAAGGCTTTCTAATCATAGGCGGGGACTTCAACATGGCTCCACAATCTCCCTTAGATAGGATGAGAAGTAACTCTAAACAAGTAAAATCTAAAAAGGACAATTTAGAAACAAAAATTTTCAAAACTCTTTACCAAAATTTATTAGTTAAAGACCTATGGCGGCTTCAGAACCCAGATGTGCAAGATTTTACGTGTCTATCTAGGGCACACAAAACCCTGTCTAGAATAGACCTATTTCTTGTAGATGAGAGGCTATGCCTAAAAAACGTAAAGGCAGGAATCACACCTATATTCTTATCGGACCACTCTCCTATATTTCTCGAGCTACAACTGAGCAGCCTGAGAAATGCTCCATTGAGATTTAGGTTCCCCTACTACTTAACAAACGATATAAAATTTAAAAAACATCTGACAGATATATTTAAAGAATATATCCAAAACAATAGAGACTATATAGACAGACCAGAAATCTTTTGGGGTGCCGCAAAGGCGGTTGTCAGAGGAGAGATAACAGCGTACGCGGCCAAGTTAAATAAGAAGTTGAAAGCTAGAGAGAAAGAAGTCACTAATTTTGTTACAAACTCTTATAATCTTTTTCTTCTACATAAGACACCCTTTAACTGGTCAAGATATGTAAGAGCCAAAAATGAAAGAGATGCATTTACATTGCTTACAGAAACTCAAAAAGATCTTAGATATCAGGCAAAAATGTACCGATTTGGTAATAAATCTGGCAAAATATTGGCCAGATTAGTTAAGGGTGAAAAAAACCCTTCTATTATTGATAAAATCCAACAGGAAAGTATGATTTTTTCCAAATCAGAAGATATCTTAGAAATATTCACAAATTACTATAAAAATCTATATTCACCAAAAACTCCAGATATGGATCAGGCTAAGGAATTCTGGAGTAATGTAGTCTGTCCCACAATCCCAGAAGAGATAATTACTAACTTAAACAATCCGATCTCGGAGGAGGAAGTTAACAAAAAAATTATGGAACTTGCACCTAACAAAGCGGCAGGCCCAGATGGGCTACCCAACGAGGTCTATAAAATCTTAGCCCCCGAGGTAGTTCCATATCTTTGTAACTTGTTTAATGATTACTTCATAAATGGTAAAACTATTCCTCCCAGTTTCACCGCTTCGTATTCAACTTTACTGTTAAAAGGGGGGAAAGATCCAATTCTTAAAGAGTCTTACCGCCCCATAGCTCTTCTTAACTCCGAATATAAAATTTTAGCTTCAATTCTAGCTAGTAGGCTTCAAACAGGACTTATTCAAGTTATACACAACGATCAAGCTGGCTTTCTCAAGCATCGCAACTCTGCTTCCAAAATAAGAGAAGTATTAACAATAACGGAATACTATTCTCAAAAGGCTGATATCATCGAGGGGGTAGGGGGCGACCCAGACCTGGCAATAGTTGTCATTGACGCAGAGAAGGCCTTTGATTCAGTACTCTATAGTCATATATTTACATCTCTTGCTAAATTCGGGATCACAGGCAAATTTTCTAGTTTTATAGAAAATTTATATAAAAATCCATCTACAAAATTAATAGTTAATAATCTTCTATCATCGGAAATTGGAATTTTTAGGGGCACACGTCAGGGTTGCCCTCTATCCCCTCTGATATTTAATTTGGCCATAGAGCCTCTAGCAATAAAAATCAGACAGTCTCTTCAAGGGATTGTAATATCTGACCACGAAGTAAAAATTGCACTTTACGCGGACGATATACTTCTGTACATATCAAATACAAGGAGAAACATACCTGAACTTTTACACATAATAGCTAGGTTTGGATCTTTTACTGGTTACAAAATAAACCCATCTAAGTCAGAGATTCTATGGCTTAGAAAGAAGAATGATTCTCTTAGTAACTACCCCTTCAAAGTGGTAACAGACTCATTCAAATATCTGGGAATTAACATACCAGTTAACCCTCCTGATTTATATGAAATTAACATTATACCAATCTGTTCGACAATTCGAGAAAAATTGAAAGCCTGGCTGAATCTGCCAATCTCTCTCTCAGGGAGAATAGCACTATTCAAGATGGTGCTTCTTCCCAAACTTCTATATGTGTTACAAAACACCCCCATAATATTGTTTGAAAAAGATATTAGGTCCCTTAACTCTGCAATTCGGAATTTTATTTGGCAAGGGAAGAGATCCAGGATATCATTGTCCAAACTCTCTGCTGGGAGAGAGTTTGGTGGCTTAGCATTGCCAGATATAAGATCATACAATCTTGCTTTTCTAGCACGCACAGTGACAAATTGGTTCCTTACTAAGAATTACGTGACCAACAATCTATTGGATGAAAATATCTGTCATCCATTTTTCCCTACAGCCCTGGTGCATTGTGAGCCCAAAACCCTACCACCAGTAATCAAAAAACTCAAAACTATTTTTAACCCCATCAAAGCCTGGTGGAAACTAGGGACCCTCCTGAAAGTAAACTGTAGCGCTTCCCAATTTATCCCAATAAAAGGAAACCCGAACTTTCCCCCAGGCCTAGCCTCGGACATTTTTGATAGGTGGTCACTTAAGGGCTTAAAGAGAGTTCAGCAACTTGTCAAGAAAGAACTTAATTGTGTAAAAACATTCGAAGAATTAAAAAATGAATTCAAACTAGAAAACAACGAATTCTATGCATACCTACAACTGAGACACTATATCTCAGAACTGGTCAGAAAGTCAGGTTGGTGCTGGGACTTGGGAGAACTGGAAAAATGGCTGACATTAACAAAAAGTGGTTATTCATCAATTAACTTTTGCTATAAATCCCTAAGTGACACTAAGGGACTTCTTAACCTAGAACAGATAACGTCAGGTTGGAACAGTTTAATTACCCCAAATGAGATAGATCTAAAATTTATCCAAAAATCTATCAGAAAAGTATCCCAGGCCACACTCTCAGCAAATTGGAGAGAAGCACACATTAAAATATTGCAAAAAGCATATTTTACCCCAGAGAAGGGTTTCAAACTACATAATTTAAATTTCAACAGGTGTCCAAAATGCTTATTTCTAGCAGCCGATCTAAAACATATGTTCTGGAGTTGCCCGAAAGTCGGGCAATTTTGGCACAAACTTGAATACTGGTTTAACAAAGTATTGCGGGTCTCCCCTCCGGGTCTCACATTCTTACAGGTAATATTTTGTATTAAGAATGAAGAGCAACACTCTCAGGAACATTTAATAACCCTCTCGATCCTTGCATCTAGATGTCTAATTCTAAAATACTGGAAAAAACGTAGGGCCCCCTCCATCTTAGAAGTTAAAAACTACCTGAAAAAACAATGCATGTTAGAGCAAAGGGATACCAATTTAAGTAATGAAGATGAGATCAAATCATTTTTCAAGAAATGGTCAGCTTTCATTAAAAGCTACCCAGAGCATGAAATAGAGTATCTGATTTTCCCGTTTAGAAATTCTGAACTTGTTCAGTTAAATATTTGGTAGGGGGTGGGGGAGAAGAGTTTTGGGGTTTTTCTTTATTTTTTCCCTTTTTTTTTTTTTTTTTTCTTCTTCTCCCTTTGAGAAATGTAGTCCGTTCGAGATTGTTTTTTTGGGGGGAGAGGGAAGGGGAAAGGAAAGAGAAAAAAAGAGGTTCAAAACTGGGGAACCTGGTATGCATTATCCAAGAACGGCAATTGTAAAGGATGTAAAAGGTTTTGTTGATGTTTTTTTTTTTTTTTTTTTTTTTTTCCCTGTCTTTATTTTTATGTTTTTATCCGATCTTTTTGCTTTATAAATTGTAAATATGTTCATTATTGAAATAAATAAATAAAAATTTAAAAAAAAAAAAAACTGCATGCTATATTTGAATAATAAACATTTCATTTTGGCTTTACTGTCTCTATAATGGGTAAAAAAAAGTACCAATCTATAACCTTGGTTTTCATAAAGCTGCAAATTGTCTTAAAGGGACAATCATGTCAAAATTAAATTTTCATGATTCAGCCATTTTAAACAACTTTCCAATTTACTTCTATTAACAAAATGTGGACAGTCTTTTATATTTATACTTTTTGAGTCACCAGCTCCTACTGAACATGTGCAAGAACTCACAGAATATACCTATATGCATCTGTGATTGGCTGGTGTCTGTCACATGATAAAGGGGTAGTGGAAATAGATAGAACTTTGAAATTTGTACGAAAAAAAAACTACTACTCATTTGAAGTTTAGACTAGGGGGTAGATTTACCAAGCAGTGGTTGCTGCTATCTACCCCCATACTTTCCGACTTGCCACCAATGTAAGTGGCGGACGATTGGGTTGATTGACACCCCCTGCTAGTTGACGGTTAGCCGCGAATGTGCAGGGGGCAGCATTGCACAAGCATTTCACATGAAATGCTTGAGCAATGATAAATGCCGAAAGCGTAAACTGTCGGCATTTATCGATGTCCGCCCGCTCATTGATAAATCTACCCCTAAGTGCTATTGCACTGTATTTTCATCATGTGTTTGTCAATTATGCAAATCTACTGTATTTACTCGTCCTTTAAACAGCTATTTGATTTGAAACATTTGCAGGTTACAGAATTAGCTTTTTGGCCTAACCAGGGAACAGGACTATGTTTTAACAAATCAGCAAGAGCTACGGTTAATATCTTTTTAAGTAGACATTTCTGGCATCAGTACAATGCAAAAACTATGAAACTAATTATAATTGTGTTACCCTCAGATTACAATTCAATGCATTAATAAATCCAGTAAGTAAATTTATGAACTTACAACAATGATAAAGTCAGCATCCAGGAACTTGAACTATAAAGCCTTTTAGCTCATTAAAACAACCATTTAATATAGAGACTTGACTAAGTAGCTATTAAGGTAGTCTTGTGATCAGCATCATATGTTTGTAGATATTATTGCCCATTGAACATCAAATATGAATGTTATTTGTAAACAAATTGATGGGGTGTCTCTTCATTCTCAGATTCAAATGGCAGAAGTTATTTCTTCTTTGACATTTGTTCTGCAATTCAAATTTTTCAATAGAACATACCATTCAAATATTTCTTCTAAAGGGCATTAAACACTAAATAAATCATTGTTAGAATATTGTATTTATAGCAGATATTAACCTGAGAATTATGTATACATGCATTTTTTAAAATTATACGGCTAGATTACGAGTTTTGCGTTATGAGGGGTGCGGTACTAACTTGCACGTTATTGTCACCGCTCACTTTCCTACAGTGCTGGTATTACAGGCTTTTACAAACCCGGCATTAAATTAAAAGGCAAGAAGTGAGCGTAGAGCAAAATTGTGCTCCATACCGCACTCCAATGCCAGTGCTGCTTATGTCAGTGGTGAGCTGGTTCTACGTGCTCGTGCATGATTTCCCCATAGACATCAATGGGGAGAGCTGGATGAAAAAAAAGTCTAACACCTGCAATAAAGCAGCGTAAAGCTCCGTAACGCAGCCCCATTGATTCCTATGGGGAAACACATTTTATGTTTACACCTAACACCCTAACATGAACCCCGAGTCTAAACACCCCTAATTTTACACACTTATAAACTCCTAATCTTCCACCCTCGACATCGCCGACACCTACATTATACTTATTAACCCCTAATCTGCCACTCCGGACATCGCCGCCACTGTAATAAACATATTAACCCCTAAACCGCCGCACTCCCGCCTCGCAAACACTAGCTAAATATTATTAACCCCTAATCTGCTGCCCCTAACATCGCCGCCACCTACCTACATTTATTAACCCCTAATCTGCCGCCCCCAACGTCGCCGCCACTATACTAAAGTTATTAACACCTAACCCTAAGTTTAACCTTAACCCTAACCCCCCCTAACTTAATTATTATTAAAATAAATCTAAATAAAACTTACTATAAATAACTAAATAATTCCTATTTAAAACTAAATACTTACACTGTAAAATAATAGTTACATTGTATCTAGCTTAGGGTTTATTTTTATTTTACAGACAAGTTTGTATTTATTTTAACTATGTAGAATAGTTACTAAATAGTTATTAACTCTTTACTAACTACCTAGATAAAATAAATACAAATTGACCTGTAAAATTAAACCTAACCTGTCTTACACTAACACCTAACCTAACCCTACAATTAAATTAATTCCCTAAATTAAATACAATTAACTAAATTCAATACAATTAGCTAAATTACAAAAAAAAAACTATATTACAGAAAATAAAAACAAATTATAAGATCTTTAAACTTATTACACCTAATCTAATAGCCCTATTAAAATAAAAAAGCCCACCCAAAATAAAAAACCCTAGCCTAAACTAAACTTCCAATAGCCCTTAAAAGGGCCTTTTGCAGGGCATTGCCCCCAAAAAATCAGCTCTTTTACCTGTCAAAAAAAATACAAAACAACCACCCCAACAGTAAAACCCATTACGTACACAACCAACCCCCAAATAAAAGCCTAACTAAAAAAACCTAAGCTCCCCATTGCCCAAAAAAGGGCATTTGGATGGGCATTGCCCTTAAAAGGGCATTTAGCTCTTTTGCAGCCCAAACCCCTAATCTAAAAATAAAACCCACCCAATACACCCTTAAAAAATCCTAACACTAACCCCCGAAGATCCACTTACGGTTTTGAAGACCGGACATCCATCCTCAACGAAGCCGGGAGAAGTCTTCATCCAAGCGGCAAGAAGTCCTCAACAAAGCCGGTAGAAGTCTTCATCCAAGCTGGCAGAAGTGGTTCTCCAGACAGGCAGAAGTCTTCACCCAGATGGCATCTTCTATCTTCATCTTTCCGACGCGGAGCGGCTCCATCTTCAAGACATCCGGCGCAAAGCATCCTCTTCAATTGACGGCTTCTTCTACAATGAAGGTTCCTTTAAATGATGTCATCCAAGATGGCGTCCCTTAGATTCTGATTGGCTGATAGAATTCTCTCAGCCAATCGGAATTAAGGTTGAAAAAATCCTATTGGATGATGCCTATTGGCTGATGCAAACAGCCAATCGAATGCAAGCTCAATCCTACTGGCTGATTGGATCACCCAATAGGATTGAAGCTTATTCCTATTGGCTGATTGCATCAGCCAATATAATTTTTTCAACCTTAATTCCAATTGGCTGATGGAATTCTATCAGCCAATCTGTATCTAAGGGACGCCATCTTGGATGACATCATTTAAAGTAACTTCTTCATTGTAGAAGAAGCCGTCGATTAAACAGGATGCTCAGTGCGGGATGTCTTGAATATGACGTCGCTCCACGTCGGAAGGATGAAGATAGATGATGCCGTCTGGGAAGACTTCTGCCGGCTTGGATGAAGACTTCTACCGGCTTCGTTGAGGACTTCTTGCCGCTTGGATGAAGACTTCTCCTGGCTTTGTTGAGGATGGATGTCCGGTCTTCAAAACTGTAAGTGGATCTTTGAGGGTTAGTGTTAGGATTTTTTAAGGGTGTATTGGGTGGGTTTTATTTTTAGATAAGGGGTTTGGGCTGCAATAGAGCTAAATGCCCTTTTAAGGGCAATGCCCATCAAAATGCCCTTTTCAGGGCAATGGGGAGTTTAGGTTTTTTTAGTTAGGCTTTTATTTGGGGGGTTGGTTGTGTGGGTGGTGTGTTTTTACTGTTGGGGTGGTTGTATTTTTTTTGACAGGTAAAAGAGCTGATTTCTTTGGGGCAATGCCCCGCAAAAGGCCCTTTTAAGGGCTATTTGTAGTTTAGTTTAGGCTAGGTTTTTTTATTTTGGGTGGGCTTTTTTTATTTTGATAGGGCTATTAGATTAGGTGTAATTAGTTTAAAGATCTTGTAATTTGTTTTTTATTTTCTGTAATTTAGTGTTTGTTTTTTGTAATTTAGCTAATTGTATTGGTTAGGTGTTAGTATAAGACAGGTTAGGTTTTATTTTACAGGTCAATTTGTATTTATTTTAGTTAGGTAGTTAGTAAATAGTTAATAACTATTTAGTAACTAATCTACCTAGTTAAAATAAATACAAACTTGCCTGTAAAATAAAAATAAACCCTAAGCTAGCTACAATGTAACTATTAGTTATATTGTAGCTAGCTTAGGGTTTATTTTACATGTAAGTATTTAGTTTTAAATAGGAATTATTTAGTTATTAATAGTAGTTTTTATTTCAATTTATTTTAATTATATTTAAGTTAGGGGGTGTTAGAGAAGAGAGGGGTATCCAGAACACGGTCCGACCACTAGTCTTGGGCAGGGGAGGAAAATTAACTCCTCAGTAAAACAAGAATCTGCTATCAAAATAACCCAGAGTGCGGTAGCCAGGCGGCGGATCAGACTGCATGAAGCACAGAGGAGCAAGGAAAAGCAGGCACTGGTTGGTAGTGTAGAAAAATAAAACATCCGTTTATTTAGACATTTAAAAACATAGTGTGTTTCCAGACAAATGACAGGCAAATAGACAGCACCAGTCTTATGCGTTTTATGCCCCCTAGTGGTGCTTATTCTTAGACTAAACAATTGAAGCAAAGTACAATAATTTATAACTAAAACTGAAACCAATTAACTATTGCCGCACCAGGGAATTAAAAGAAAAAACACAATAATTGAATTGAAAGTTAAAAAGAAGGGACCTCCCCTGCTATGAAAGAAAGCGTGCAAAACTATTAGAAGCTGCGCAACTCACAAAAACGAAAGTGAAACCTGTCTGTTCCATTGCCAAAGGTACGCAGTCTATTTGAGCACAATGTGTTCCTTAGAGAACAAAGCAGTTCAAATATCCCGAAACTGTTCCAAATTTATCTCTAAACTAAAGGAGATATTAACCCTTGATCCTATTGAGGTTATGAGTTGTCACACTGTGACCCTACAGTAAGAGTCCCTGCTAAATAGTAAATAAAGCAGACTTACCCTCCATGATCTATGCTGTGGAACAGATACAACCTTTCAAGTGTGACAGCCTTGATGCGGAGTTCTGACAGGACGGGAGTGTAAAAGTGCAAGCAGTGTAAATCGTTAACACTGATTGCCCAGGAGCTGTTAGACAGTCTGGATCGCTTCGCAGAAAAACGTTCCCTGCATCTCCAGACTTTAACTTTCATCAATACTCTCACTTGGAGGTTTATATGATTACTTAAAACTTTCTTGAAGGGAACATAACTATTTAAGGACTATCCGAATCTTCTGATACTTCTCTGCCATCCTCCTCTAGTTACGAAAGGCAAAGAATGACTGGGGGGATGGGGTAAGTAGGAGAGACATTTAAGCCTTTGGCTGGGGTGTCTTTGCCTCCTCCTGGTGGCCAGTTTTCGTATTTTCCCAACAGTAAGAATTGAAGTTGTGCACTCTCCCAGCCTTATGGAAGAAAGTTTAAAGTGAAGGTAAACTTGCCTTGATGCCGATCCAATATGTCATTCTTTGTTGAAAATCAGTATGACTTTCATTCATCAAACCTTCTAACTTTTAGTGTAATTCGAGTTATTAGTGTTTTAAATCAATTACTGCTGGTCCACAAATTCAGCCCGTTTTTGTTTAGTTTGTTTTTTTGCTCTATCACGTGTTTCTATTATCCAATTGATAATCTGGCCGTTAGGCGGCCATCACTCCATATCACCCGCCTCCTTTATGCTCTGCGCATGCGCTATTCTTTATTATATATATTGAACCTTGCGCGCTCCCGTTTCTCATTTAGATAATGACCTTGCATGTGCAATACAGTTGAATTGCCGATTTGCGCAGGCGCGGTTGATCAGAGCATCTGATCCAATCATCGTGCACACGATTTTGAGAGACGTATAGAGCAGGTGGGACCGCTCTATACGTCACAGACCAACAAAGCAGGAACTAGAGGGAGAGAGGAGTCGCCATCAAAACCATAGCGTTTAGATAAATGTATGTACATTGATCATTTTAAAAGTAATATAAACTATAAGTTAGCGATCAGATTATGCTAGTAATAAGTAATGAATTTATGTATTTAAAAGCTTAAAACTTTACCTTCACTTTAATTTTGACTAGACTGACCCTTTAAATCAGTCCTATTCTCCTTCATAAGCACAATACATATAACTACTTAAACAACATGTTTATATGTTTGATTAGTTTGAATTCTGCTTGCAAATTCTCTTTAGACCAATTTTAGTAAATTCCCATAACATGAAAAATTATGATCTCACTAAAAAACTAATTAGAAAAAGAAACAACAGTTAAAAAAAAACCCAAAACAAACTATTACCATACGATCGCTTATATAGATAGCTTACCAATTAGGATGTGCTAAACAGGTCCAGATCTAACAGTGACATTTGTTATGTACTTGTACCAAAGACTTCTAAATTGTATGCAAGTGGTCTTGTTTATTGCTGATCTGTTAAGAAATTAATTAAAGGGCAAACAAATCACGTGTTGGCTGCCATTCAAGTTAATTGCAGTTCAGGCATGTATCTGCCTTTTGTACTCCAATCAATGTACTCCATCGGGCGTCTCCATTGATACATCAATTAAGAACAAAAGCAAATAAGTATATTTTTATGTTTGTTTTTGTTTTTAAGATAGCAAGACGTTGATGTATGTAGGAAGCTCTGATCTAAAACCAATGCACAAACTTTATCTACAAAACTGAACTATATTTAAAAAGAAATTGTTCATTTTATTGAGCTTCCCCAGTGCATATTCAAATTACTTAAAGGGACAGTAAGCACCTTGCAATTACACAACATTTCGGTTATGTTGCTATAGAATAAGATATCAGCCAAGTCTTAAACATTTTTAAAGCAAATTACCATCCTTTTTACTGCTATTCATTTTCAGTAGCCAAACTCAATCTCCCTTTAATCTTATTGAGATCACTTAATTTTACTGCAACATGAATAAGATGAATAAGGGGTAATTCCTGAAACATTTTTGTTTTTTCTGTTCCCATGGAATAATAAACCTTTGTAAGTGTTAAAATTACTTGGTGCGGCTACATTTTGTGATTTTGACTTCAGGTGATGTTAGCAGACATCAGTAGCCTGCACTGACATTTAATTGGTAAGCGTGCTGAACTTCTTCTTGTTTGGGTCTACTGCATACCTCCCAGCAATTCATGAAGATAATTCAAGCTGGGGAGGCTGGTGCCTAAGTCAGGGAGATCTGTGGAATTATTGCAGCAAACAAGTTTGGTCAGTGGATTAGGAAGGATTGGGAGGTGTGCTCAAAAAACTCGGAAAAAAAAATGGACAGCAGACCGAAGTTCAAAAACATGCAGGATATATTACATAGAGTTAATTATTCAGACTTAAAAGGACAGTGAACACGTAGCCTTCTACTAGATTAACATATCAACAGAGTCTGAACTGTAGCAGAACAGGTAAACCACCTTGTTTGCGGCAATTGTATTTCAATGGTCAAACTCCATCTATTGCTTTCTTTATTTGGAGGAGCCAATTAGAACTTTAATATTGACATTACATGTTTTCATGTTTTTCTTCAGCAGAAAAGATAAGATAACAAACTAAGGAGATATGTGGCAAGGTTAGGCTTGTGAATCCTTCGATGTATTCCATACTTAAATTACAGGAAAAGGAGGTAAAATAAATAATGAAAGTATATTGAAAAGTTGTTTTAATGTGCATAATTATTTTATTTTACAATCTGTTTACTGTTCTTTTAAATGAAAAAGGCAGAAGATGCAATCCTGAACGGCTGCAACCCCCATTGCAACACACTACTTAACCCCTAAACTGCCACAACCCCTATCTCAATAAAGCTAGCCCTGCCCTACACTGTAATAAATAAACTCCCTACTCTATTAACCCTACTGTAATAAACCCCCTACTCTATTAACCCCTAAACCACCATAACCCTTCTCACAATACAAAACCATACACGATTAACCCCTAAACTGCCACAACCCCCATTGTGATAAAACCCCTACTCTATTAAACCTTTAAACTGCCAATCCCCCAGAACCCCTAACCTAAGACCCCCTAAATTAAAAAAACCAACAAAAAAAAACCTGTACTAGTTAATAAAAAGTACACACAAAAAATAAAAGACTGCCCATTAAAAAGCAGATGCAAGGATTCAGAAAATACGTATATGCATTTGTGAATGGCTGATGGCTGTCACATGATACAGAAGGAGTGGAAATAGATATAAATGTGTCAGAAAAAAAATCTACTACTCATTTATAGTTCAGACTAAGTGATATTGCATTGTCTTTTATCATGCATTTGTTGATTATGCAAATCTACTGTATTTACTGGTACTTTAATGATGTATCGATTCACCTATACTTTCTTCATTTTGGTTAGTGGACATTCCTATCATTAAATTCTATGCCATTGCCTTCCCAATACATGATATCTAGCACTCCAAGACTCAACTGTAAGCAACATAGAAAAACAATATTTACAACCACCACACTTCGGAAACAGCTTGCAAAATGGTTTATCTAACTCAAATCTAAATGGTTGCATGGTTTTGTACTGAGAATTTTTTTTAAAATAAAAAGTATATGAGTGAGTGGTTATGGATATGTAAATAATTATAATACAGATTTTTAGGGGGCTTATGCATTTTAGGAGACATTAAAGTAATCTTTAAAAATGCACCAGAAGAGCTAAATGCACAATCAATATCTTTAAAGCATTTTAAACTCTAAGAGCTAGATTACTTTACCAGTGGAGTGTAAACGTTTGCACCCAAATGATAAGGTGTTTATTGCAAGGGTTTGCGCTCATGGGCTTACAGCTGTATTACGAGTTGAAAGTAAACGCAATCGCGATTTACACTAGATTGATTATCGCGACTTCAGAGCTCTGGTTAACTGTTTCTCTAAGCATAAAAGTTGTACAGAACACATAAAAAATACATAACAATGTACATTTACACTCATAATAACACCACCTAAAACATTATTAAAAAAAAAAAATATTGCGCACAAAAGTTATAAGTGCTAAAAAATATGTGCCCCGTATGTGTGCACTAGTACCTGACGCATTTCAAAGGCTATGCTATATTAGCTCCTTCATCAGAGATCATACTTCTGATGAAGAAGGAGCTAATATAGCATATCCTTTGAAATGCGTCAGGTACTAGTGCACACATACGGGGCACATATTTTTGTCGGAATTGACTCTCTGTTTTAAGAACCGCTACTTAATACAATTGCAACCGGCCGGTACAGTTTTTGAAATCAAACGTTTCATTCTTCCAGTTCACCTGTTTTGTATACAGTGGATGGAATATAATTACAGATCCATATAGGAATTCTACTCATTTTATGTTTTTCAGTTACCTCATAATCATTGAGGTTTATAAATGTAAGTGTGCAATTTGTTGTGTTATATTTCTGTAGTAATAAACAGGATTACACTATTTTTTGCCATTTTCTTTTTGTTTATATTACACCAAATGGGCATTATCGACTCTTGAGCCATGATCTAAGGGGAATATCAATCACTGTACTTTAAGGGGATCGTGAGTGTATACATATCCTGAGAATCAGTGGAGCCACGCACCTGAAATTGAGTGAAAGATCTTTTTCGCAATAGAGTGGAGGATTCATGCACGGTGCAATTAAACTTTGAATAATTACGGTCCACGCAGGCACGCCTCATTTACCATACATCACACTTACCTCATATGATTGAGGGGGTGTCTAGTAAGTACAGTTGAAGAACGTTATGGATATCAGATTTTTATTGACTGTATAAGGTACCGTTACTCGTTTACTATTATTCATCTCTTATATTATTTGGGACTACGTGTTTATATACATACACTTTTTGGACCACACTTTTATACTTTGATACTATTATAAGTTTTTTGATACTATTATAAGTTTTACATCTGTTGTTCAATAATCCACTCATCTCACAATATTACCTATTGGTCTGTAAAAGTAGCGCTGAATATCACCCAGTACCCTTCATTTTAATTTCTTCACTTTAGGGGTTACTAGGAAAAGGTTACCCCGCACTCTGGATGTATCATTCATAGCAGCTCTTTTTCTGTGTCCTTTTGTATATGTATGTGCATATATAGATATAAATACTTATCTCTTTATAACTCCTTTTCCCACGCCTTCAGAATATATATATGTATATATATATGTGTGTACTTATCTTTGCATATATTAGCACACTACGTCTATATTAATTTTGTGTATGCACATATATATACATTATACTTAGTATTTGCGCACCCTATACCAAAAAGCTTACAGCTACACAAGTTGTAGAGGTATTCTACTTTGTACATAAAAATATACATATATATGTGTGTATTTTTGTACTTATATGTGTATATATGTATTTACAGAAATATATATACACATATAAACACATAAATACATATGTACACATATATAGACATATATATATATTGTACCAAAATACCATCATATACATATATATACATATACACACACACATATATATATATATATATATATATATATATATATATATATATATATATATACACCCTGTTCCAAATTATTATGCCAATGATATCTTTCTCATTTACCTAAATAATTGATGTAAACAACAGTCAGCATAATTCTCATGTTATCAACTATTAAGAGTACAATTCAAATTTTATTGAACAAACCTCCTAATGATAACAGTATTTTTTTCAAAATAAAAAACTTACAATGCAATGCACTGTTCCAAATTATTACGCACAGTAAGTTTCAAAACACTTTATAGGTTGTAAAGAACTGAAAATTGTCATTTGTTGTGTTTGCAGCATATTTACTGAAATCAAAAGCTATTTCAATCAAACTTTGAACAACATTTTAACTTTTTAAACATTTTAATAGGTCACGTTACATTTTAACATAGGACCCCTTATTTGATAGCAGCTTCACAAGTCTTGCATCCATTGAACTTGTGAGTTTTTGGAGAGTTTCTGCTTGAATTTGTTTGCAAGATGTCAGAATAGCCTCCTAGAGCTGATGTTTGGATGTAAACTGCCTTCCACCCTCATAGATCTTTTGCTTGAGGATGCTCCAAAGGTTCTCAATTGGATTGAGGTCAGGGGAGGATGGAGGCCACACCATGACTTTCTCTCCTTTTATCCCCATAGCAGCCATTGATGCAGAGGTATTCTTTGCAGCATGAGATGGTGCATTGTCATGCATGAAGATGATTTTATTACGGAAAGCATAGTTCTTCCTTCTGTACCAGGGAAGGAAGTGGTCAGTCAGAAACTCCACATACTTTGCAGAGGTCATCTTTACACCTTCGGGGACCATAAAGGGGCCGACCACCTCTCTTCCCATGATTCCGGCCCAAAACATGACTCCACCACCGGCTTGCTGACGTCGCAGCCTGTTGCAACAAGGTGGCCGTACATCAACCATCCACTACTCCATCCATCTGTACCATCCATGGTTGCACGGCACTCATCAGTGAACAGGACTGTTTGAAAATTAGTCTTCATGTATTTTTCTGCCCAATGCAGCCGTTTCTGCTTGTGAGCATTGGTTAGTGGTGGTCGAATGGAAGGTTTATGCACAGTTGCAAGACTCTGGAGGACTCTACACCTTGATGTCAGTGGGACTTCAGTGGCACCAGCAGCTTCAAATATCTGTTTGCTGCTATGTAATGGTATTTAAGCAGCTGCTCTCTTGATTCGATGCATGGATCTGGCAGAAATCTTCCTCAATGTGCCTTTATCTGCACAAACCCGTCTGTGCTCTGACTCAGCCACAAATCTCATATAGTGAGATGATCATGCTTAAGTTTTTGTGAAATGTCTAATGTTTTCATACCTCATCCAAGGCATTGAACTATTTCACTCTTTTCTGCAGCAGAGAGATCCTTTTTCTTCCCCATATTGCTTGAAAATGGTGCTCTGCTTAATAATGTGGAACACCCTCCTTTAGTAGTTTTTCCTTTAATTGGGCTCACCTGGCAATCTAATTATCACAGGTGTCTGAGATTGTTTTCAGTGATCAAAAGAGCCCTGAGACACAATGCCATCCATGAGTTAAGCTGAAAAAAAAAATATTTAATCTTTGTGACATTGAAATAGAATTTGCATAATAATTTGGAACAGGGTGTATATATATAAATAAATAGAACATATTTTGCTATTTGCTATTCTAAGGGGGAATACGTGAACGTGCACACGATAATTTAACTTCAGCTTTTTGCACTAGTCAGGTTACCGCAAGAGTGAAAAAAGTTTAATTTCAATTCATAACACGATCACAAAAAGCTTACTTTTCCGCTTTAGCAGAAATGTTCATTTGCGCTTTACTAGTAATCTAGCCCCAATTTTGTTAGTATAATTTGTATTGTTTTTCGATTCAGGGAAATACCCTTTATAAACGTTATTGCTTATGTTTAACGTATCTTATTTGTTTTGACCAATTAGGGATGGAGTTCAATGAGCTCCTGCATATAACAGCCAATGACTGTGCAGCATATAGAAGGGTCATAAAATGCAATCGACTTGGAACTTGAACTCGACTTGTACTTTCATATTAAAATTATAGAAAAAGCAGGTAATGTAAATGATTAAAATAAACTGTGAAGTTATTTCACTAATAATAACTAAACATTTTTATGTAGAATTACATTTTAAGTGTAAATTCCCTTTAAATGGCATTTAGCTTTTGCATTAGAGTTATTTATTTCTTTACCAAAAATAATCACAACCTTACCTAGTCAAACACAGCTGAGCTTGATAAATGCCATGATACCAGATCTATATTTCCCAACAACAGCACCATTAAAGGGACATTTAATACTTTGAGATGGTAATATAAAATGATAAATTGTATATACTGTATAAAAAAACAACCTCTGCAATACACTTTCATTATTTATTTTGTCCCCTTTTCCTGTAATTACATTCCGAAATTGTGTGCTTTTCAGTTCCTGTAGGAAATGGAAGTGCAGAACACTGTTATGTTCCACACAGCCATTGGCTGCACACTCTTGTGACATATTTATAACTGTCCCTAATTGGCCACAGCAGAGAAGGTAACCTAAGTTACAACATGGCAGTTATAAAATCCCATTGTTTTATAGACACTAAAACTTTACACTTATTTTGTCAATATTTTAACAGCTAATGAAAACATTAATTTAGATGTTATTCTCAGAGTAATATTTTCTTTGAATGCATCATTCTAGCTAGCATTTATTTAGTGTTTAATGTCCCTTTAAAGGCTGATAATGGCTGGTGACCACTGAAAATGGAATCGATACCCAGAAAACTACAATTGCTTTCTAGGCTGCCCAGTTGCTCTCACCAACTGACTACGCCACTCTTTTCCTGACAGTTTCATCTCTACATTTAGCCACCAATCAGCAGGCACTACCCAGGTGCTGAACCAAAAATTGGCAGGCTCCTATGCTTACATACCTGCCTTTTTCAAATAAAGATAGCAAGAGAATGAAGAAAAATGTGTAATAGGAGTAAATTAGAAAGTTGCTTAAAATTGCATGCTCTCTCTGAACCATGAAAGAAAAAAAATTATGTTTGTTGTGTCCCTTTAAATACACTTTTAAAACAGATAAAGCTGTTAATCAAAGCATTTTTCTAATACAAGTATATTACAAATATGCTTATATTAAAACTGAAGTGCATCCATGTGGGTTTGAATTTTTGCTGGAATGTCTCTTTAAATGGACATAATACTCAATAAATCACTTGAAAGTTATGCAGTATAACTGTAAAAAGCTGACAAGAAAATATCACCTGAACATCTTCAGCTTACAAGAGTAAGTGCTCTGGTAACAGTTAAACTTAAAGGGACACTGAACCCAATTATTTAATTTTTTTAGTGATTCAGATGGAGCATGACATTTTAAGCAACTTTCTAATTTACTCCTATTATCAAATTTTCTTCATTTTCTTGGTATCTTTATTTGAAATGCAAGAATGTAAATTTAGATGCTGGACCATTTTTGGTGAAAACCCTGGGTTGTTCTTGCTGATTGGTGGATAAATTCATCCACCATTAAAAAAGTGCTGTCCAGAGTCCTGAACCAAAAAACAGCTTAGATGCCTTATCTTTCAAATAAAGATAGCAAGAGAATGAAGAAAAATTGATAATAGGAGTAAATTAGAAAGTTGCTTAAAATGTCATGCTCTATCTGAATCACGAAAGAAAAAATTTGGGTTCAGCGTCCCTTTAAGCTATTGTCCAGGTGCAAGTTGAAAAAAAATAAACAAACAGCAACAATAGCCAATCAGCATCAGCAGTGCTGAGGTCATGCATTGCTTTGCTGTAATCTCATGAGATTTAATTGAAATCTCGTGGGATTTCATAGTAATTTTCCTTAAACTGAATAAGGAAATAATATGACTGTGCCTGCACATGCTAGATGCACTCTCCCTTGCAAGCCCTGGGACAAGTCCTGATTGGCTGCTTAAAGTCCCTTTACAATGGGGTGGAATACTTAGTAAATGTTTAGGTAAATATCTTACTTTTTACCTAGAGATGTTCAAGTGATATTTTCTAGTCAGTTTTTGACAGGAATGCTTCATTACTTTCAAGTGCTTCCAAATTTTGGTATCATGTCCCTTTAAGTAAAGTTTTAATTTTCTATATCACTGTACATTGTTTGTTTCTGTTTTTTTAAAGTTTTGTACATCTTGGAAAATCTCACAACCATTTCATTATTACGTTAATATTCTGTAGTTATTTCACTAACGCTTTTCAATTTTTCCCATGAAATGATCCTTATAATTTACATTTTTATAAGCTCAAATATTTGTTCATTCTAATCTGTTCAGCTGTGGTCCTTGATCTAAGCTTTTCCATAAAATAATGATTTTTGTTGGCTCACATTATTGCAAGTTTGAATACTTTTGGAATTCTTATTAAAAGACAATATTGATTCAGTAAGCTCTGCATTAAGCAGCCAGCTCAGCTCAGAAAGATTAACTTTATATTTTCTCCCGGCTAAGTCACAGTGTTTTGATATATGTATAAACAAAGTTCCCTGGCAATATTAGCTATAGGTTTCTAGGAATCGTTTTGCAAAACATATACTCAATGTTCAACAATTGGAAAATAGAAAAAAAATTCATTTAGCTTTTTAACATTAAAGGGACACTGAACCCATTTTTTTTTCTTTCATGATTCAGATAGAGCATGCAATTTCAAACAACTTTGTAATTTACTTCTATTATTACTATCCTTATTTGAAAAATCAGGAATGGAAGCTTACGAGACGGCCCATTTTTGGTTCAGCACCTGGTTTGCGCTTGCTGATTGGTGGCTAAATGTACCCACCAATCAGCAAGCGCTAGCCAGGGTCCTGAACCAAAAATGGGCTGGCTCGTAAGCTTTCATTCCTGCATTTTCAAATAAAGACACCAAGAGAACAAAGAAAATTTGATAATAGGAGTAAATTAGAAAGTCGCTTAAAATTGCATGCTCTATCTGAATCATGAAAGAAAAAAATTGGGTTCAGTATACCTTTAAGATTCTCCTGTGTTTGCATTCAGAAATATTGCCATAAACATGGAATAATATCAGTGTTGTATACAATAATAGTATCATCCTATTTTATAGAATATTAAAGGGACAGTAAAGTCAAAATTAAATGTTCACGATTCAAATAGAGCATGCAATTTTAAACAACTTTCCAATTTACTTCTGTTATGAAATTTGCTCAGGAGTGTGCACGTGTCTTTAGTTTTGCAACATTATATGTAGCTTTGTTATACAATGACACATGTACACTCCTGAGCTGTTATGACCCTACCTAGTCTACTCTTTAATAATAGATACAGAAAAAAACGCAAAGCAAATTTGATAACAAAAGGAAATTGGAAAGTTGTTTAAAATTGCATGCTCTATCTGAATCATGCAAGTTTAATTTTGACTTTACTGTCCCTTTAAGATTATAAAAATATTGAATGGTACAATATTTATGTATAACATATTTGCTCTGTTTCAAGTGCTTAAGGTGCTTTTGTTGAGTTAAACACTCAAAACGTTTCTAATCAACCTCAAGATGAAATTTGCAAAACGAAAACTAGGGTGTGTTTGAGTGCGCCTTTAACCCTAAGGTTATGTCTGAAAACTCAAATTAAATATATATATATATTATGTTGTTTATTTTAAGTATAGAATATACAATTTGTCTGTAGTGCATTAAAGCGATTTTACATCTGTAAAACTTAATCTCACTGTGAAGATATCTTAATACTATAATAATATAACATACACTTTGCTTTTAAAAAATACCTTTTACTATATATCGATAAAAAACAATAAACAAAACCACATACTATTCAAATAAAAACTTTTTTGCAAGCATACGTAGCTCTATATAAAAACCTTATAAAATAAAACCTGACTTTTAAAACACAGATTAACTTATTCCAAATGAACATTAATCATTTTGCAGTAAGCGTATTGTAGTAGACATATACTTTTGCTATTTTAAGTATTACTGAATTGTGTATCAAGTGTTACATCCAGCGAAAGTTCGTTACACGTATATATATTTTGGGATGTTCAAAAAATAATGTAGCAGAGACCGCTCTGAATCTGTTGTGAGTAATAATACTTATGGCCAAAAAAGTCTCTTTTAAAACTTTGTTGTGCAAATTACTGGTAAAAGAGATTTTGACGGTACCTTCCTGCTTTTTTACTATTCAAATAGAAAACATTTTTTGCAAGCATAGGTAGCTCTATATAAAAACATTATAAAATAAAACCTGACTTTTAAAACACAGATTAACTTATTCCAAATGAATTTATTCACTCCCAATAATAGAATGAGTAAATTTGATACATATATAGATGTTCAAAAATTGACCCTAAAATAATTTTTTTCTAAAACACCATTAGAAAGACAAATGACCGAAAAGGTTAATGAAGACACAAAGGGGATTATTCATTCTGGTTTAAAAAATAAAAGTACGTTCTATTCAAAATATCAGAAGGGAGCAGCCATAGAGATGTTCGAAACTTTAGTTAGTAAAGATTTAAGGAAATTCAACGATGAGGACTTGAGAAAAAAATCATATAATATGACAAAAAAAGAAAATAAGGAATTGAGAGAATTAGAGAATTTGCATAATATAGTGATTAAACCGGCAGACAAGGGTGCAGGAATAGTGGTCTTAGATAGAGACCACTATAATAAAATATGTATGGATTTAATAAATGATCCGATTACGTATAAAGAATGTACAAGGAGTCCAACTAGTTTTTATAAAAATTGGAATTAGGAATGATCTTAACAGAAGCTAAAAATAATGAAATTATAACAGAACAGGAATATAATTACGGCCAATAGTATCAGGAATAGGGTCACTAACTGCTAACCTATCTCAATATGTAAACATATACCTTCAGAAATATGTCACCACATTAGATAGTTATTTCAAGGATTCGACAGATCTAATAAGAATACTTGAACAACTCGAATTTAGCGAAGGAATGCAGTTAATAACTTGTGATGTAGCTTCACTCTACTCAAATATAAACATAGAGACGGTTTAGAAGCAGTTGAATATTATCTTAGAACAGATCACTCCTTAATTCAGGAACAAATTAACTTTATATTGGAAAGTATCAAATTCATCTTGACGCACAATTACTTTAGTTTTGGGAATAAATTTTATGATCAAATATGTGGCACGGCCATGGGGACGAGGTTCGCTCCAAGCTATGCAAATTTATTTATTGGTCACTGGGAAAATAAATTTCTTTCAACACGCCACTTGGAGCGAGCCTGGTCTGCTTTAAAAGATATATAGATGATATCTTTATGATATGGAGGGGTGATGATGCCTCTTTTCTGGACTTCTATAACCAAATGGGAGAAAATGATAAAAACTTAAGATTTATTTTTGATTGAAGTAAAGAAAAAATAGTCTTCTTGGATCTTGAATTTTTTATAGAAAATAATGTACTGAATAGAAGGACACATTTTAAACCTGTGGACTGTAACAATTACATTCATGCTGAGAGTTGTCATTATAGTAAATGGAAGAAGAATATACCAAAGGGACAGACGTTACATATTAAAAAGAACTGTACACAAGAGAAGGATTATTTGTTACAATCGGAGGTTATTAAGAATACATTTGTGGAAAGAGGCTACAAAGAAACAGATATAGAGGTAATAAGGCAAGAAGTGAAAGTAAGAAATAGGAATGAAATTATACATAAAGAGGAAAACAGCAAAGTGAAAGATAAAACGAAGGTATCGTTAGTACCATTTATAACCCAATATAATAGTAATTATGATATAGTGAGGAAAATATTAAACAAGCATTGGGGTTTATTACAAAGGGATGAAAAACTCAAAGAAATTATAGGCGATAGACCACATATAATTTATAAAAAACGATAATAATTTGAGAAATAAATTAGCACCTACTGAATTAAAAAGAAAAAACAATTCAGGCAAAGATCTATTTGGAAAGGAAATAAAAGTTTTTTTTCCATGTTTAGCATGTAAAGAGTGCAGGCATTCAGAAAAACGGACTAAGTTTAGATCTCACAGTACAGGTAAAGAATATATAATTAAAGATACTATTAGGTATACTGATAAAAACATAGTCTACCTAATAACCTGTTTATGTGGAAAACAGTATGTAGATCAGTTAGAGAGAGAATGAGAGAACATATTCTGTCAATAGAAAAAGCTACAGATGACAGAAATAAAGATCTTCCGGTCCCTAAACATTTTTAAAAATGGAATAATTGTAATTTAACATTTTTAAATTATACTGCAATAGCAAAATTCAAACCAAATTGGAGAAGAGGAAATATAGAAAAAGAACTACAAAAATTTGAACTCAAATGGATCTATGAGCTGGATACTCTACAACCAAAAGGATTAAACATAGAGTTCAATATCTCTTCATTTTTAGGGAAAAGTTAAATCCAAGTAATGTTTTTATTCTGAAGTTTAGTATTCACAAATTTCCATAGATACATATATGCATCTCCCTCTTAAATCTATTTAATATTTAATTGAATATATATGTTTTTCCCATTATAGGCTCTTCCCTTATAATCTCAACTATATTCCTTATTAATGTTCCTTTTAAAAAAAAAAAATCTTACAACCAATTTTTTTTTCTTACAACCATTTTAATATTAGTTTTTTTATAAGGTTATTCAATTATATATATAGGTAGGGGTAAAGTATTCTGAAAACAGACATTAAATACAATTATCACTAAAAATATAACTTACCAAGTATAAAATGCTCACATTTGCAATCTAATTTAATATATAAATTGGCTAAGATAACGATGTAGTTTTTATTGAATTTATATATCTTTTATTTTTCATTAATTCATTAATTTTATATATAAGAAAACTGTATTGAGGACAAAAATATTATTAATATAAATGTAGGGAATTAATTTAAATATATGGAGAGAGAAACTTTTCAAATAAACTAAATGTAACCAAAACAAGGTATATAGAACAAGTTGCACAAATTATATGTTTCACAATGTGATGTTATTATGTAACAAGAAAAAGATTCAAATAATTCAAACAAATCAAATTAATGACTCACAGCAGAGACCCATAAAGATGTGATGACTGTTAGGTAGAAGGTATAAAAAGACCAGCCAGCTATACATCAATTACAATGCTTGAGAAAGACTGTGCACAACAGCTGAAACGCGTAGCAAATAAACACAATAACGCTGAAGTGAGTTAATCAAGACGGACAACTCAGCACCTGCAAAGGAAGCTCCAGAGGCCAGTACACACCCCCAGGAAGTCAGCACACCTAAGTGAGCACTGTAGAAGCGGGACACAATCACACTGCTCACATTCGGACAGACGGAGAGGTTAAAGTACAAGAGGGTCTGAGCGAAAGGAACTAAAAAAGCAGGAAGGTACCGTCAAAATCTCTTTTACAGGTAATTTGCACAACAAAGTTTTAAAAGAGACTTTTTTGGCCATAAGTATTATTACTCACAACAGATTCAGAGCGGGTCTCTGCTACATTGTTTTTTGAACATCCCAAAATATATATACGTGTAACGAACTTTCGCTGGATGTAACACTTGATACACAATTCAGTAATACTTAAAATAGCAAAAGTATACTACGATACGCTTACTGCAAAATGATTAATGTTCATTTGGAATAAGTTCATTTAGAATAAGTTAATCTGTGTTTTAAAAGTCAGGTTTTATTTTATAAGGTTTTTATATAGAGCTACGTATGCTTGCAAAAATGTTTTTTATTTGAATAGTATGTGGTTTTGTTTATTGTTTTTTATCGATATATAGTAAAAGGTATTTTTTAAAAGCAAAGTGTATGTTATATTATTATAGTATTAAGATATCTTCACAGTGAGATTAAGTTTTACAGATGTAAAATCGCTTTAATGCACTACAGACAAATTGTATATTCTATACTTAAAATAAACAACATTATATATATATATATATTTAATTTGAGTTTTCAGACATAACCTTAGGGTTAAAGGCGCACTCAAACACACCCTAGTTTTCATGGTACAATATTTACTCAAGAATATGCATGACCAGAATTCAATGCTTATATTAAATAAAAATGTTTTTAAAGTTCTCCATATATTAACATTTACCCTATCTGATAGTAACTATATCTTTTTTATTTTTAATAACAAATTGAGACAATATTGCTGTTGCACGTGTACAAATTTTCTAATATGCTTGTGCCTTTAAGATCCATGGAACTGTAAAAGGGATGTGAAAAACATTTTCTTCAGCTCCCTGAGCATTTTGAGAATTATTATCAAGAGCAGACCTCACAACCATCCTGTATATTGTGGGATTGACATAGTTTGGTTGCTTCTCCAGCTTTCACTTTTTGAGCTAACGTCCTGGTTTTCAGTAACCTGACTCCTCCTCTTTGGTCTTCCCCGGCTCTGCACACAACCTAGCCCATGGCACACCCAACTTCACTCAAAATACACCAGTGACTATGAATCTCCAGTTATACAAAATACCATGGTCCCTACAGAAAAGTCTCCTTCACCTTCCAGTCTTGGAAAGCCCTGGGACAAATTTGAGAGGTATGCAAGAGAGTAGGAATGCGATTATTCATAAGATTGGGGTTTAAAGGGTGGCATCAAAAACAGCAATAAAAAGCAATTGGCTCCAATCCACCCAATCCGAATTCCCATACAAAGTGGATCACATAGCTTATCATGAGGTTTTCATATTCAAAGCTGTTTCAAAATATTAGATAACCCCAGTGTAATTTGATTCCTGCTTAGCAAATAATTCTGGACTATAATTCTCCATTATAATTTGCCCTGGGATGTCCCTTTAAAAAATAATATTTGTAATTGCAATTATAAAAACTGATTTGCAATGTAAAACATGCATTAAGCAAGCTGCGGCATATAATTTGCATTGAAATAGAGAAAGAAAAAAACACATTTCTTCATGTTCATGTCATACTTAAAAACAGTAGCATGAATAAAGTAGTTGTCAGGAGAGCATGCAATATTTTGAACACATTATAGCACAATTAAAATGAAAGCATACTTAAATTCACATTATTGTTGGCAGAATATTAATATGCTTTGTACCAATGACATATTTGCCATTAACATCCTGGTATGAAATGATTAGTGATTCTAAAAAAGCCTTTTAATTGTGCTGTATTCAGCAAAAGCCTTTGTGCGCATTCTTTTTAACACTTCATTTTGATTGACGCGTCCTTGGAGATCAACTTTAAAGAGGGTCATTTTACTCTGTAAATTGTTCACACACATACAACCCCCCCCCCATCCTCAACACTAAAGGAAATAGCTTAGAAAAAAATAAATATCTTAGGTGTTTGTGAATCAAGCACGTTGATAATTGCAGAGGAATTAAATTTCACGCTGTGCTGAGTAAAGTATGGTTCTGCCAGGTAAATATAACAGCAATAGTAGGGTTATTCTAATTGTTCAGTTGCTATTTCCTTGTTTTCACATGGTCTATATTTAATTTTCTAATGGTTAGACAACATTTTTAATCTACAGGTAAACATCCTCTGTTTCCTTTTTCTTTAAGAGCCTGTGACTTATTTAAAAAAAACAAAAAAACATTTAAAGTACAGTAAGTCTCACACTCTTCTTTGTTTACTAGAGAAATGCATTTTTTTTCAAATTCAAAAGTAATGAAAATGTTTTTGTTGCCAGATATTTTACATTCTTTTCTTGCAAACAAATACATGTAATGAAAGCAACACGGAATCAGTACTAATGTGTAACATTTAATTTTGAAGAATATTTTTTTTTTAAATTCTCATATTTATATATTGTTTTCTATAATCTAAATAGAATTTGAATGTTATAATTGATATTCAGTTGATATAAAAAAATATTTGTTTGAAAAATGTAATGTTTGTTCTATAGAGGCAATTGAAAGATAGAATGAATGTCAAGGGCAAAATTAGTTTTAACATTGTTCAGATCGTATAGATCGATAGAAAGATATAGATATACAGTACATACTGTATGTATGTACTGCATCTATATCTATCTATCTATCTATCTATCTATATATATATATATATATATATATATACACACTGTATTGAAGGATGGATAGAGAGTGTTTATGTATATTACATTCTGAGTATTATTAATAGGAATTACTAGGACAAATGAGTGATACCAACACATATTACGTGCTTCATGGCAAACCAACCACAAAATATGAAAATTTAAAAGGTAGTTTCTTACAAGGGGCTTTTTATAAACAAGGGTATTTTAATGATTCTTTAATTAGATTCTTAAAAATGGGGTTATCCTAAGATTCCGTACATTTATACATTACCTAAGATACATAAAAGTTTAAAAGAGCCTCTGGGTCAACCCATTGTTTCAGCTATAGGATCTCTCTATCAACCTATATCCCAATATATCATCTATTTTTTTTGCAAAATATGGTGGTTAAAACTCTAGCCTTTCTATTCAGTTAATTAGGATTCTTGATCAAAAGACTCATCTTAAGTTTTGTTAGCCCCACTAGACATCAATAATCTGTAGACTGTTATACCTCGCCATGTGGGAATAGAGGCAGTGAGATATTTGTTAACAATGTACTCAGAATATAAGGGTCCATCAATTGAATTCTTATAGGATTTACTTAAGAATTGTCCAAGATGCAATTATTTCTCCTTTGGTAATTCATTTTTCTTTAGCTTATAGGTACAGCATTGGGGTCAAGTTTGCCCCTGTCATATGCCAATTTATTAATGTCATGGCTTAAGCAGATGTATGTATTTTAGGTGCCTCAGATTTTACTGTATAAAAGGTACATAGATGATTTAATTATCATAAGGGATTGCTCTGTAACAAAACTTAGAAAATGGTATGAACAACTTCAGGTAGACTCCAGTTTAAGTATAAATTTGAGTTTAATAATTCACAAATAAACTTCTTAGATTTAGGTATAGTGTTGTCATCTGTGTGTGTGTGTGTGTGTGGGGGGTGCTTTCTGTGGTAGTCACATCCACCATTACCCCCACATGCAAGGTGGGCACTTGATCTTAGCTCCCTTTAGCCCTAGAAAAACCCAAGACCCAGCATTTGAAAGGCAATTATCTGCTTGTCTGTTCATATAAGGTGTAAGCACACTGTTAAAAACAATAAAAAAAATACATGTTCATTTTAACTTATTTAATCTCATAACAGGCCATTAAAAAGGCCTAGAGACCTTAGTGACCCCTTCTTATGAAGCACCTAAGTCCCTCATTAAAATAAAGTTTTAATCAGCAGGTGTTCACCTGGTTTGAATATATGTGGGAGCCCTTACATGCAAGTCAAAATGATAGAAGTATACCCAAAGACCCTAATTTATATGAGGATGACCCCTTCATGCTTTTATAATAGAATTGATATTAAAAAAAACACACAGCATTGTGTGTAACCTATAAGCATATACATATATACATTTTTTATTGCTGCCCAACGCTGTGCGATTTGAAACCTGCGCTGCGTTAGGTGGTTTGCCATATCTGGCTCCCATTGAAGCCTATGGAAGAGCGCTCTCATGAACTCTTGGGTTACGGGCAATGAGAACGCAAGGTTGTGTTAATATTGCACCACATTTGTAATACCAGCACACATTTATGAGTGGAGCGTAAAAATGTGTAAGAGCAATATTGTGCTCTACTCATAATCTAGCTCTTTATGTTTTATGAGCATTTTATGTATAGAAAATTGTAACTTTTCTTTTTTTTTGGAATTGTAGAAGAAATATTCTTTGTAATGGCTAATTTATTATTCGGGCTGAATTTGTAAGGGTTTTTTGTTTTTCAAACAAGTTGTCCGGTCTTTTGTTGTTTTCCTATATGTGTGCCAGCTTTGTCCATCTGCAAGAGGGTTGGTAGAGTATAGCTTCCGCCAAGTAATTAGAAATGCCTGTTTATTAAATAAAATAAATAAAATGTTATGATGCTATAAGCAAATGATTGTTCCTCATTTGATGAGAATGTAGTATGTATGCTTACAGACATTTTATTTTTTATTTCTATAAACATAACAGTTATAGAGATTATGGTAAACACATTGGGAATATACTAAAGATAAACAAATTGTGTGATATGAGAGAACTTAAAAATCAAGGAATTAGTTATATAAATTCTTCACTGCTAAGCATATAGTGAAAGCTAAAATTTAGACACTGGTAGATTCACTAAAAACCTTTTAAAGCCTCACTAAAGGGACATGAAACCTACATTATTTCTTTCATTATTCAGATAAAGCATATTATTTAAAACAAATCCAATGTACTTCTTTAATCTAATTTGCTTTGTTTTCTTGGTATTCTTTGTTCAAGGAGGAGTAAAGCACTACTGGGAGCTAGTTGAACTCAAAAGGCTCCATTAACCAAAGGTTGGAGGGACATGATTTGTTACCATTTGGCAAATTTTACTACAGTAATTGTTGCTATTTTACAGGTACCGGTTTTCTTGAATATTAATTGAATACTGTGCTGTGCTAGTGTTAAACTAAACTTAGTGCTATTGCACCCCTAATATATATTTAGTTAAACATATTTTCAAGGCTTTTGAACACAGTGGCAAGTGAAAAGAAAGCTAAAACCATGTTTTTTCACTTTAAGGTGGTTTTCACTTTACAGCGGGGCTCCGGTTCCTAACCCTCTGTATGTGTGAGTTATACCTGTATATATATATATATATATATATATATATATATATATATATATATATATATATATATATATATATATATATATATATATATATACACACAGGGCTGAAAATTTCCACTAGCTGTTGGCGAGAGGAAATTTAACAGTGGCGAGTGAAAGTTAGTGAGTGAATGTCTACAAATATTATCTAACGGGATATTATATGTCCATGAAAGGGTAAGGATATGTTATTCCTCTAGGGCTATAGAGACCCCATTAGTGCTTAGACTGTTACTTTAGAGAGGGTAAAGATATGAAGGGGTAAATAGAGAGATTTAAGATAGGAGGGAGCGTAAAAAGATCAATGAGAGATGATAGTTAAAAAAACAATTTTTCCAGGTCTCTTATGACCTCACATTAATGTCAACACTCTCTGCTTTCAGTTCATCAACAAGAGTGAATCGTGAAAGTTTAATTTTGAATATACTATCCCTTTAAATCTAGATTAATCCATCAGTACACAATTGTATTAATAAATACAATAAATATAATAAAGGCGG
The DNA here is from genome assembly GCF_027579735.1 of Bombina bombina. Classification (NCBI taxonomy): domain Eukaryota; kingdom Metazoa; phylum Chordata; class Amphibia; order Anura; family Bombinatoridae; genus Bombina; species Bombina bombina. Next base: position 1,213,837,937 of record NC_069501.1, on the reverse strand, counting down.
CTTCATATTATACTTGTTTAACACAAAGGTAAAACAGATTCCTCTTTGAAGAATGCTTTGTAGGGGGAAACTCCTCTAAGTAAATGAGGAAAGAAATTTGTGGCTAAGAACACCCATCTTGCTAGAATGGAGTAGTACACAAGATGTTAAATGAGCACATAAAAAATAATTTGATTGAATAATTTGGACTTAACACATAAGTTGAAAATGTTATTAAAGGCATTTAGCATCAAAATAGGGATAAAAAATAAACTAAACTGTTACAGCAGTGCTTTCCAAACTGTGTGTCGGGACACACTAGTGTGTCGGCAGCAGTGTGTAGATGTGTCCCTGCTTCAGCACAATTTTTTTTAAATGTATTTATTTTTTTGGTTTCTGACTTTCCGCCTGCCTGCTACGCATATCACATGGTTGACACGTGATTGATACCTTGTGAGTCACAGATCATCTTAACCAATTGGTGCAGTTCAGTGGGAACTGAAAGTATTCCCATTGGCGGCTTTGGCAGCACATTGGCTCCTGACTGCACGTGTAGTCTCCTTAATCGGTTTGTGACTGCATATGTAGTCAGTGAGTGCGACAGCAGTGTGTTTACAGCGCAGGCAGTAGTCAATCGGACTCGCCGAGCTCTGAGGGCGGCAGATTAAATGCTGAGCTGAAGTCAGAAGTCAGTGGTGTTTTTTTAAGCTAGCTCCCAGTAGTGCATTGCTGCTCCTGCTCTTGATATATGGATAGGAAGTGGAAACTTAAAAATGCTTGATGATGAGATGTGAGTGTCTTTATCTAATAATACACCAAATATTCAGAAACTGTGTTCATCCCATCAACCTCATACATCACATTAAAATAGTAAGTAGCTATTAGGGTTATTAAACTTTTTTTAATTCTTGCACATACATACTGTTACTTGTAAATACATTTTGTTATTATATAATTTATGTATGTGTACGTATCTCTTAAAACAAGTTAGTTTAACCTCCTTTTTGCTAGTACAACTGATTTACTGTGTCACGAAATGATGTAGGTCTAAAAAGTGTGTCACCAACATGAAAAGTTTGGAAAGCTCTGTGTTACAGGCATAACATTCCTTAATGATACAATAAACAGAAGCATGGAAAGCATAGCAGAAAGTTATCAGAATGAAAAGGAGTAGCAAGAGCCTGGAGGAATATGAAGATGGATGCTGCAGATGAAGCATACAAAACGATGTTTGCTAAATGAGAAATCATGGTAAAAATAGCCAACTTAATTATCTGAATAGGGATCCATGTGCCATTCAAATAACCAGGGCCAATCAACATTTCTAGGAAAGGCTAAAACAAAAATTTGAGATGCTAAGGAAGGAATTCTTAAAAAAAAAAAAAAAAAAAAAAAAAAAAAAAGAGGATTCTTGAGAGAAAATTAAAGACCAAAATGAGAATATGGAAACTGTGTAAGAAAAGATAAAAAAAAGCATATGCTATTGAGATTTGATTTTATTTATTTATAAAATATTTTACCAGGAAGGATACATTGAGATTTCTCTCGTTTTCAAGTATGTCCTGGGTCCACAAAACATTGCATTGATACAATAGGGTACAATAAAATACAAAAACAATAATAATACACAATAGATGCAAAAATGTAACATAGAACAGGTAGGAAATATATAATCAACCATGACAGGTGCATTCTGTTTTGAGATATGTAGAGAGCGGTCTCTTAAAGGATATTAGACTTGGGGAAGGTTTGAAAGTGTGCGGGAGGTCATTCCATAATTGTGGCGCTCTGTGGGAAAAGGAGGATCGAGCTGCTTTCTTTTTGTATTGAGGCAAACTAAATAATGTGCTGGTACTGGATTGGAGGTTATAGGAGGTGGGAATAGCTGGGGAGAGCATTCTGCTCAAGTAGGGTGGGAGCTTCCCAGAAAGGCACTTAAACACAAGGCAGGAAAGATGAAGGGTGCGTCCGGATTGGGCCACTGATGGAGGAAGATGTTTACCAGATCTAGAGCTCAGCTGAAAAAGGAAGTTAATGCTTGAGATGTGAGGTAAAAAAGTAAAGTTGAAAGTAAAAAGTACATTGACTACTCCAGTTGCTGGAATTACAGTGTAAAGTGGAATTCCAGTTTACTGTTATGTTCTTGAGACCCAGACAAAAAAATATCAAACTGCTTAGATAGTTGCATTAACTGTTTGAATATTTGACCACCTAGCTTGTTGATATAGGACAGTTATCAATTTGTCCATCTTCATAATTTTATGGACCTTTGATTTGTGCCTGCAAAGCTCTTCACAGGAAGATACCTTTCTCATTCTCAATTTGCATTAAAGGTACAGTCTACACCAGCATTTTTATTGTTTTAAAAGATAGATAATCCCTTTATTACCCATTCCCCAGTTTTGCATAACCAACACAGTTATATTAATATACTTTTTACCTCTTCAGTTACCTTGTATCTAAGCCTCTGCAAATTGCCCCCTTATTTCAGTTCTTTTGTCAGACTTGCATTTTAGCCAACCAATCAGTGCTCACTCCTAGGTAACTCCATATGCGTGAGCACAATGTTATCTACATAACACCAATGAACTAACGCCTTCTAGTGGTGAAAAACTGTCAAAATGCATTCAGATAAGAGGCAGCCTTCAAGGGCTTAGAAATTAGCATATGAGCCTCCTAGGTTTAGCTTTCAACTAAGAATACCAAGAGAACAAAGCTAAATTGGTGATAAAAGTAAACGGGAAAGTTGTTTAAAATTACATGCCCTATCTGAATCATGAAAGTTTATTTTGGACTACACTGTCTACATTTAGCCACCAACCAGCAAGCGTTATTCAGGTGCTAAACCAAAAATGGGCTGGCTCCTAAGCTTACATTCTTGCTTTTAAAATAAAGATACCAAGAGAACAAAGAAAAAAATCATAAAAGGAGTAAATTAGAAAGTTGCTTATAATTGCTGCTCTATCTGAATCATGAAAGAAAAAAAAATGTGTTTCATATCACTTTAAAAAGGCTGCTCCTCCATCGCTGAGTACTTCGGCTCACGATATCAATTCTGTAAGGAGGCAAAGCAAAAGCAGGGGTACCACATAGTGTATCACAAAAAAAATAAGTTGTCAATGAGTAAAAGAGATTCTACTCACATTTTGAAAACATAACAAAAGAGGATTTCAAACCGGCTTGAATATCTGAGCTATACAGCAAGCTCTCTACCGTTCCGCATTCGAATGGAGCTGCAAGTTTTAACACTCTCAGCCTCTGGAGACTTTTCAGTTGGCGTTTTCTGTTAATTCAAGCCTCCTGCTACTGGGGGATGAGTACACCTGTTGTGGATTTGAAATTTGTGGAAGGATCTACCTCACAGCTCCACTGTCACCTGTGGCTGACCTCTGAACCCAAGCTATCCACTAGGGACTGTATTTGCCTATATCAGCAAGATAGTGCAGATATTCCAGCCGGTTTGCAGTCACCTTTTGTGGAGTTTGCTAAATGTATGAAGAACCTCTTTTACACATTGACAACTTCAATATTTGTGTTGTGATACGCTATGTGGCGCTCTCTCTTTTTGCTTGCCTCTTAACATATGAGTTATGTGTACTTTGGATAACTTTAAGCGACAGTAAATACATTGTAATTACAAAAAAATGTTTGTTGTGTTGCTTTAGAATAACATCAGTCAAGTCTAAACGTTTTAAAACATCCTTTAGCCTTATTTGGAGGAGCTAATCTGTGGTTTAGCCTGCAGACAAAAAGGCTAGTTACTGTCATAATGTTATTATTATTATCAGGTATTTGTAGAGCGCCAACAGATTCTGCAGCGCTATAAACATAGGTGGTATACAGGATAACATTTATAGGGATCAAATGGGTAGAGGGCCCTGCCGAGAGTTGCACTGTTGTAGCCGGCTCTTATGAAGGTGATCTACAAACAGCTGGGCTCATAGGCTTACATGCTAAGGGGTTCAAGGGGCAAGCAATAGAGTTAGGAAAGGTTTGTGTAGGTTGTATGCTTCCCTGAACAGTAGAGTCTTTAGGGAGCGCTTGAAGCTGTTAAAACTAGGGGAGAGTCTTGTGGAGCAAGGCAAAGAATTCCACAAGATGGAAGCCAGTCTGGAGAAGTCCTGTAAATGGGAATGTGAGGAGGTAACATGAGAGGAGGAGAGTAGGAGATCGTGAACAGAGTGAAGGGGACAGGAGAGAGAGTATCTGGAGACAAGGTCTGAAATGTAGGGGGAGCAGTGCAGTTGAGGGCTTTGTATGTCAGAGTAAGGATTTTACGTTTAATCCTGGAGGCAAGAGAAAGCCAGTGAAGGGATTGGCAGAGAGGTGCAGCAGATAAAGATAAACGTGTAAAGAAGATGAGCCTGGCAGAGGCATTCATTATGGATTATAAAGGAGCTAGACGGCAGCTAGGGAGACCAGAGAGGACGGAGTTGCAGTAGTCGAGGCGGCAAAGAATGAGAGAGTAGATTAAAATCCCCCCCGGTTAGATCGCTAGTCTGGTAAAGCGGTTTTCAATCCTACTGAACTTTCCAGTATTTTTTACCGTTACTGAAGTCCCGTGATTCAGAACATTGATAAACACTGACTGAGAAGAACCTAGACTTCTTAAGAACATAGCAACCCATCATGGAGACTACCGTCCTAGCCCTCCTTAAACAGATAATATATAAAATGTAGATCAACTTCACCTCCCTCGTGCAGACTTTTAGAGCAGGAAGAATAACAGATTCGGAGGAGATTGCGACACACAAATATACCCGGTTATCTAAAGATCCACCAGAAGGGTGGAAGAGAGGCCACAAGGCTGACATAGGAGGAGATACCACAATGGAAACCGATTGTGAGATTCGCAGTGAGTTTTCATCAGGTGCTACTGTCAGATATCAAAAGGCATACACAATTAAGAAACAAGGTTGGAAGTTGAACCGGAGACCCCTCGCGATGCGGCCGATTGGGAGGGGACTTGGAGTAGCATATACACCTGAGAGCTCAGCCATTCCTCCACCAGTCATTACAGCCTTTCCTATCACTTATTTTGCCACTCTGAAACCCAAATCTATTGGGCACTATCAGGGACTTAAGGTTACTACTTCAGTTGCCGATGCTATGAGTCACACCTCAGGAGACCCCTCTATTCCAACGGCGGACTTATTTTTACTACGCCTCCAACATTTGAAAGGGCCTAAAGATCAGAAGTGGAGGAACTTTACTAAGGTGTCTACTGTTCTGAGTATAGGTTAGAAGAGTGAACTGACCATAAAGCCTCGTGAGGGGATGGGACTTTTAATCATATACCGTATATACATTATGTTGAGTTATCTCACTAATTTCTATCAACACTGCTTAATATAATATTTAGGCTACATGTTTAATGTATGGATGGCTGCACCAACTATGTAGATAGTAGCTACCTGCATATCTTGGTGTATGAATATATGAACATAATTTTGCCTTAATTTTTATATAGATATAAGTGATGCCCATCAAAACTTGCATGCATATAGGACATCATAATACCTTACATATGTCCTAACATCTTGCTCCAACATAGCTATCATACCAGCTTCACTATTAGACAGTGTGCAGATTTATGATGTATACTTACATCTCCAACTTTTTGCTACCTACAAACCACATTGGGTTCTAATAGCACTGCATCTTTCACCAACTCCATAAAGTTAGTTTTGTGTAGAGAAATACATCTCTTCTTTTCTTGGTTAATTCTGTACATAGAACCCACCGCCCTAATAATCCACAGTTCACTATAAAACTCTATATTTTATGCTCTTAAAGGCTAACATGTAGATTAACTAGTATAAGCTCTTTGGGTTTCTGTAGACCACCTCCTCCAGCAGCAGAAGTATACTAACTAGGTTAAGTTGCTGAACATCGGAGTTCTCACTTTACTAATTGATTACTAACACTAGAAACCTTACTAATAGTTATTTTTTTTTAAGATGATGTCTGACATATATTTGTATGGGCCCAGGAGTGACATTTTTTTTATACTTTCTCACTTCTCCTCTCCATATATTTTGTTGAAATTTAAGGGTACTAGATCTGAAACAAGACTATTATATTCTGTTTTCATGGTATGTTATTATACAATTTGATATTACTTTGTCAGCAACCTGTTTACATTAAGTATATCATATTATCTCCTATTTTTAATTCATTACTCTGTTAATTTCTAACAATACAAATTCTAGGATTCTAATTAATAGATACTTTTTCAAGATGATGCTTGAAATATACCCTCATGGGCCCAGGAACGACCATTTCTGCATTTACTAATATCTTATCTCAGTATATAACATTTAAGTCTAAGGTTACTATTCCTGAAACAAGAGTATTCTATTATATTTTCATGTTATGTTGTTTTACAATATGCTATTACTTTGTTTACCATTTTATTGACATGTTATACTCCATTATACTGATTTTCACATTATCAAGTGTTCATATGCTATTACCATGTTTACCATTTTGTCAAGGTTCAAGAGTGACTGTCTGTATCATTAGATTTCCTCTATGTGCAATTTTCAGGGGTGACCCTCTGAAGAGTAAGATGAACTAGTAAAGTTAAAAAAGAGGTTCCAACTTACTTTGTTATGTACATATATTATTGTATACATCTGTGTTTTCAGCCGGTACTCAAGTAAACGTGTATAATGAACATATTTACACATTTTGTGCAATAACAGCATATTGACTAATGTGTTATATAATATCTGTAACTTGTTTGTCTGTTGTAATATCTGCTACCAACCTCAATAAAAGATATAAAGTGTAAAAAAATAAAAAAAAAAAATATATAAAAAAAAAAAAATCTTAGAGCTCGCTTCCATTTAACCGTTAAAAATGGAGCGTCCGACAGCTAAAAGTAAGTTACGACTCCATTTTAGTACCAGGTTTACATTGAAAAGGTTTCCGCTTTGCGTGCAGTCACTCTTTTCGATCGCATATATGGCGCCGCATACAAGTGTGGCGCTTATATGTTCCCTGTAGCTCGCTATTAAAATCAAACACCTAACGCATGCACAATATCTACCTCTCAACCGCAAACTCCCTACGGCAATAACTAATAAATGTATTAACCCCTAAACCACCATGCCCCCATATCGCAAAGTATCTATTAAAGTTATTAACCCCTAAACCGCCATGCCCCATATCGCAAAGTCTCTAAACTATTTACCCCTAAACCGCCATGCCCCCATATTGCAAAGTATCTATTAAAAATATTAACCCCTAATCTGCCATGCCCTCACAACACAATCTTGCTATTTAAACTATTAACCCCTAATCCGCCAGGCCCAACAATGTAATCTAGCTATTTAAACTATAAACACCTAATCCACCATGCCCCCACAACGCAAATAATTAATCACTAAACCCCCTAACCTAACACCCCCTAAATTAACCCCATTACATAAATTAAAATAATCCTAAATTACAATTAAAATAATAAATCATAAATTACAATTAAAATAATAAATCTAACATTAAAAATAAAACCTAAGATTGCATTACAATACTTAAATCTCAAATTCCAAAAAATAAAAAAAGTCTACAATTAGAGAAAAAAATAAACCGAATTATTCAAAATAAAAAAATTAAACCTTATTTAATACCCCTATAAAAATAAAAAAGCCTCCCCAAAATAAAAACACCCCCAATCTAAGACTAAACTACCAAAAGCCCTTAAAAAGGCCTTTCATAGGGCATTGCCCTAAGTTAAACAACTCTTTTACCTAGAAAAAAATACAAAGTCACCCCAAAAGTAAAACCCACCACCCAACCAATCCCCAAATAAAAAAAAAACCTAAGTTACCCATTGCCCCTAAAAGGGCATTTGTATGGGCATTGAACAGCCAATAGGATTTCAGTAGCTCTCATCCTATTGGCTGATTTGAATTTGAAGAATCAAATCAGCCAATAGGAATGCAAGGTACACCATATTTAAACACGTAACTTGCATTCAATATTCAGTGTATGGCGGTAATTGTACGAAGAGGATCCTCCCCGCTCTATGGCTCCACGGTCGCCGGTCTTAAGTTCTGCGGTTGCCGGTCTTCAGTTTCGCAGTCCTGGATGAAGATAGAAGAGGTCGCCGCACTGGAAGACGATGTCGCCCCTTGGAAGAAGAGTTCTCGCCACCTGGATGAGGATGGATGACCGGACTTCAGGAACCATGAGTAGATTTTCTGGGGTTAGTGTTAGGTTTATTTTTTGGGGTGTTTTCTTTTTTTTTTAGATTAGGACTTTGTTATTTTAATGGGCACAAAAGAGCTGAATGCCATTTTAAGGGCAATGCCCATACAAATGCCACTTTAAGGGCAATAGGTATCTTAGTTTTTTTTAATGTTAGGTTTTATTATTTTGGGGGTAGTTTGTTGGGTTGGGGAGTTTACTGTTAGGAGTTAATTTAAATTTTTAGAGTAAAAGAGCTGATTTCTTTAGGGGAATGCCCTACAAGAGGCCATTTTAAGGGCTATTGGTAGTTTAGTCTTAGATTAGGGGGTGTTTTTATTTCTAAGGGGTATTAGATTATGTTTATTTTTTTATTTTGTATAATTAGGTTTATTTTTTTCATTAATTGTTTTTTATTTTTTGTTATTTTAGATTTAAGTATTGTAATTTATTCTAAGGTTTCATTTTTAAATTATTTATTATTATTATTATTATTATTTATTTTAATTGTAATTTAGGATTTAATATTTTAATTGCAATTTAGGATTATTTTATTTATGTAATGGGGTTAATTTAGGGGGGTGTTAGGTTAGGGGGCTTAGTGATTAGTTTTTTGCGTTGTGGGGGTATGGTGGATTAGGAGTTAATTCTTTAAATAGCTAGATTGCATTGAGGGGCATGGCAGATTAGGGGTTAATAGTTTAAATAGCTAGATTGCATTGTTTTGGCATGGTGGATTAGGGGTTAATAGTTTAAATAGCTAGATTGCGTTGTGGAGGCATGGTGGATTAGGGATTAATAGTTTAAATAGCTAGATTGCGTTGTGGGGGCATGATGGATTAGGGGTTAATAGTTAAAATAGCTAGATTGCATTGTGGGGGCATGGCAGATTAGGGGTTAATAGTTTAAATAGCTAGATTGCGTTGTGGGGGTATGGCGGAATAAGGGTTAATAGATTTATTATAAATTGAGATGTGGGGGAATGGCGGATAGAGGGGTTTTGACCTGTCGGGTTAGATTTCAATGGAAAAAGGTCTCAAAAAGCACCTTTTTCCTATTTTACAACTAGTTGAGCTGGGTGCAATTTTTGTTACTGTATTAGCAGCCTCCAACAGTGTATTAACGGTTTGCGCGGGCATTGGAAACCTGGTATTATTTAAAGATTAGCGGCTTGTGATACTTTGTAGGGACACAATAATGTTTTCAGCAGCCGGAGTCCGGTTGCCGAAATTAATTAATAATGGGCCGCAGTTGGTGAACAATATTGCTTCCGACAGTTTATTTAATGGTTTGCGAGTGCACGCAAACCTAATTACGGCTCAATGGTAATAAGCTCCGTGTTGTGTCTTGTGTAAGGAAATATCTAATTTTAGAGATGTTTTTAAGGTGGAAGCGGCAGACTTTAGCCAAGGACAATGTGAGGAGTGAAAGAAAAGGTCTGAGTCAAGGGTGACCCCAAGACATTGGGCATGCGGGCAGGGGTAATGATGGAGCTATCAACAGTTATAGAGAAATGGGGAGTAGAGATTTTGGAAGAAAGGGGAAAATAAGGAGCTCAGTTTTGGAGAGATTTAGCTAAAGGTAGTGAGAGGACATCCAAGATGAGATATGAGAAAGACAGTTAGTGACACGGGTTAGCAACGGAGATAGGTCTGCTGCAGAGGGGAAGATTTGGGTGTCATCGGCATACAAATGATATTGAAACCCATGGGACTTTATTAAGGAACCTAATGATGATGTGTAGATTGAAAAGAGAAGGGGACCGAGTATAAAGTTTTTGTTTTGCAGTTTTAAAGCCACTTAGAAAAAAGATATGTAGCAGGGTTAGCAATAGAAAATTATCAGTGTTCATTTCAAATTCTAAGACATGTAAAACCAATTTTCAGAGCTATATTACATTAAAAGGGAACAAAATAAATAATGAAATGTATATTGCAAAGTTATTGCACATAAACATTTTATATAACATTTTCAAGGTGTTTACTGTCTCTTTAATAATACCAAAAAAATATCCTGTATGATGAAATGTTTGGAAGTACAGTATCACTTAAATTATCACATAAAATGTAGCAGATCTACTGAGAACAAATTATGCCTTATTGTCAGCTATATTAACGTTCTACGTCTTTGCAATCACAGTACCATTCTCAGGCATGATGCAACGAGAGTAAGCATCCATGCAAGACAAGAGAAAGGTGTTTATAGCACTTAAATATAAGATGCTAAGCAAAGGCAATTGGTAGCGAGAGCTGTGAGTTCTCATCTGAAACCTTTTTTCATATTGAACACTTGCATTAATAACACTGATTGATTTACATTTATATTGTGATTTACGGAGTTACATTCAGGAGTTCATTACAGTTGCGGTGGTGATCACAGATGACAGATAACAGAACTTCTGAAGCATTAAAGGTGCATTTCAATTACAGGTGAAAAGCATGTCACAGGTTTTCTATCCAAAAACGTCTTTGTAGCGAAATCTGTGCTAAGCTTTTCAATTACAAGAGGCTCTAACACTAAATGTTAAATGTCTGTCTATCTATCTACCTATACAGGGAGTGCAGAATTATTAGGCAAATGAGTATTTTGACCACATCATCCTCTTTATGCATGTTGTCTTACTCCAAGCTGTATAGGCTCGAAAGCCTACTACCAATTAAGCATATTAGGTGATGTGCATCTCTGTAATGAGAAGGGGTGTGGTCTAATGACATAAAACACCCTATATCAGGTGTGCATAATTATTAGGCAACTTCCTTTCCTTTGGCAAAATGTGTCAAAAGAAGGATTTGACAGGCTCAGAAAAGTCAAAAATAGTGAGATATATTGCAGAGGGATGCAGCACTCTTAAAATTGCAAAGCTTCTGAAGCGTGATCATCGAACAATCAAGCGTTTCATTCAAAATAGTCAACAGGGTCGCAAGAAGCGTGTGGAAAAACCAAGGCGCAAAATAACTGCCCATGAACTGAGAAAAGTCAAGCATGCAGCTGCCAAGATGCCACTTGCCACCAGTTTGGCCATATTTCAGAGCTGCAACCTCACTGGAGTGCCCAAAAGCACAAGGTGTGCAATACTCAGAGACATGGCCAAGGTAAGAAAGGCTGATAGACGACCACCACTGAACAAGACACACAAGCTGAAACGTCAAGACTGGGCCAAGAAATATCTCAAGACTGATTTTTCTAAGGTTTTATGGACTGATGAAATGAGAGTGAGTCTTGATGGGCCAGATGGATGGGCCCGTGGCTGGATTGGTAAAGGGCAGAGAGCTCCAGTCCGACTCAGACGCCAGCAAGGTGGAGGTGGAGTACTGGTTTGGGCTGGTATCATCAAAGATGAGCTTGTGGGGCCTTTTCGGGTTGAGGATGGAGTCAAGCTCAACTCCCAGTCCTACTGCCAGTTTCTGGAAGACACCTTCTTCAAGCAGTGGTACAGGAAGAAGTCTGCATCCTTCTTGGAAAAACATGATTTTCATGCAGGACAATGCTCCATCACACGCATCCAAGTACTCCACAGCGTGGCTGGCAAGAAAGGGTATAAAAGAAGAAAATCTAATGACATGGCCTCCTTGTTCACCTGATCTGAACCCCATTGAGAACCTGTGGTCCATCATCAAATGTGAGATTTACAAGGAGGGAAAACAGTACATCTCTCTGAACAGTGTCTGGGAGGCTGTGGTTGCTGCTGCACGCAATGTTGATGGTGAACAGATCAAAACACTGACAGAATCCATGGATGGTAGGCTTTTGAGTGTCCTTGCAAAGAAAGGTGGCTATATTGGTCACTGATTTGTTTTTGTTTTGTTTTTGAATGTCAGAAATGTATATATATTTGTTTTTTGTTAAGTTGCCTAATAATTATGCACAGTAATAGTCACCTGCACACACAGATATCCCCCTAAAATAGCTATAACTAAAAACAAACTAAAAACTACTTCCAAAAATATTCAGCTTTGATATTAATGAGTTTTTTGGGTTCATTGAGAACATGGTTGTTGTTCAATAATAAAATTAATCCTCAAAAATACAACTTGCCTAATAATTCTGCACTCCCTGTATAGCTAGTATTGAGATATAGAGGCCCATTTATCATATATCTGTCAAACAGGTCCGACACACATCGCTGAATGCGGAGAGCAATACGCTCTCCGTATTCAGCATTGCACCAGCAGCTCTTGTGATCTACTGGTGCAACGCCGCCCCCTGCAGACTCGCGGCCAATCGGCCGCCAGCAGGGGGGTGTCAATCAACCCGATCGTAGTCGATTGGGTTGAATTCCGGCTATTCCTGTCTGCCTCATCAGAGTAGGCGGGCAGGGTTATGGAGCAGCGGTATTTAGAAACTCGGGCCTCAAGCTCCATTAAGAGCTTAATAGATAGGCCCCATAATATCTTCTTTTTTATATAAAGATGTTCATGTAATTCTTTCTACTCAGTTTTTTTTTAAAGATATTCTGCATCACTTTAAATGGTTTAGCATATGGGTATCATGTCCCTTTAATACTTTTCCACTGTCTATTTGTCTTTTTACTTGTTGGGCCAATCAGTATTCAGATACATCTGTATGCTGCTACATGCACCAGTGGTGTGCATTAACCCCTTCAGGACGGACCCATCCGTCCAAGTTCTTATTATAAACAAAAAAAATGAACCACATGATTGTCACTGCGACCATGTGCTTCAAAAACTACTCTGATTGGCTCCTGGGGATTTGCCTGCGTTGTTAGGCACATCCCCCAGTCGGATCAACTGCCATTTGTTTTAGAATGGAGCAGGACATCGCAAAAGTTATGATATTCAATGCCATCCTAAAGGCGTTTAATCCCATCGTTTTTAGGATGGCGGGGAACGCCAAGTGGTTAAATCACTTGTAACATAGCATCACATGATCTATGATCTGTTGGCGCTCTACAAATAACCGATAATTATAATAATTAATGGATCACAAAACAAAATTGGTGGCTATTGTGAGCATGTTCGTTTGTTCCCACATGCTGTTTCATAATTGCATATATAAGGAATTTCATTGGACACTATCATTGGTGATACAGTAGAGGGAAAAAAATGTACTGGTTTTACTGACATTTGATTGACACCTTAGACTCAGCACATTGAGCTATGTAAAGCATTTACCTATTTCCTGTTTTGCTTTAATTAAATGCAATTTATAATAAAATAATATAAAACAAATCACCAAACGTATTAAGTTGCATGTGGTAAGTTGTTAGTACCGCACAAGAGAAAAAGCAACTTTTCACATTAATTATAGGATGTGTTAACCACTGCAATTGTTTTATTTTTATGAATAATCTACACTAAGATTTAGATGTTAAAAGTCACAGTTTCTATCGGGTTTGTGAAAACATTCTTTATGTGTTGAAGCATATGTTAGTGTATCATATACGCATAATAATTATATAGTACAAACACAGAAAATAGAATTAAAATATCTCTGAGAGCTCTCGAAAAAATACCCTTGAGTGTTTTAGTCTAAATATTACTATATTGTGCCATTTGTATAATTATATGTTATATTTCTTCAGTCTGTGGGAATAAAGGAGAATTTACATTTGAATAAGAAAACCACCGACAGATATAATTTAAAAAACATGAAACCATTTTAGGGCTCCCAACAAGACCATAATCAAATAATCAACAGAAAAGTAAATTACAATTGCAGAAGGTAAAAAAAAAAAAATTCAAAAGGACACCAACCAAATAAAACGTGTTAAGTGGACATTCAAGTCAAAATTTAAATGTATTTGCAATATACATGTATTGGCACAAATTATTCTAATAAATGTTAACACTTTTAGTGTTAACATTTTTCTCTGCACTTGCATGTGAGGCATAGCTAGACATTCTCAGTGCACCAGCATTTTATATACTGCAGCTGCTCAGAACGCCAGTGGGCCTTGTGTCATGTCAATTATCAAACCTGAGCCATTACCAGACACACATACATACATACACACACACACATATATATATATATATATATATATATATATATATATATATATATATACACTGCTGTTCAAATGTTTTAGAACATCTCTATTTTTCTATTTTTTAGATTAAATTTAACTCTAGTAAGTAACATGAAATGTTACAAAAGAATTAAACTAGGTTACCAGAAACTGAAAAATTATGTATGAAGACCATTCTAAACCTTAAAAGTGTAGGTTTTCCTTTAGAGAAATTGCAAAGAAAACCAAGGTGTTAGTGAGTACAGTTTCCTACAACATCAAAACAAACTTGGTAACTGGAGAAAATTGTGACAGGACACGGTCTGGCAGACCCTAAGCCACAACAGAATCAGAAGACAACTTTCTGAGAGTCACCAGCTTACATGATAGATGGTTCACAGGACAACAGCTTCAATCACTGGTCAAAGTAAGCAAGCCTCACTTTCAATTTCAAATACTAGTAACGCCACTCAGTTGTCAGCGATATTAAAATCCAGCAAATTCCAAATTTGCATGAGTACAGGAATTGTAGATTAAAGGGACGTTAAACCCAAATTTTTTCTTTCATGATTCAGATAGAGAATACAATTTTAATCAGCATTCCAAATTACTTCTATTATGTAATTTGCTTTATTCTTTAGATATCCGTTGTTGAAGAAATAGCAATGCACACGGGTAAGCCAATTACACAGGGCATCTATATGCAGCAACCAATCAGCAGCTACTGAGCCTATCTAGATATGCTTTTCAGCAAAGAATATCAAGAGAATGAAGCAAATTAGATAATAGAAGTAAATTAGAAAGTTGTTTAAAATTGAATTTTATTTCTATATCATGAAAGAAAAAATTTTGGGTTTCATGTTCCTTTAAATTCTCTTTAAAAACACTATTATCGAGAATATGCTCTCCCTGTGTGCTGCTCTGGTTCCGTGTTCCCGCCTGGTCCAATTATAGACCCCGCCCTGAGCTGTGCTCTTCAACAAAGGATGCCAAAAGAACAAAGTAAATACATATTAATTTGCCCTGTTTGGAAGGCAATCTGGGGTGAATTATGGGGAATTTCTCTACACAAAGCATTCAGTACTCCTGATTTATAAAACATGTTTAGGTGGTATTTATTTTTTACATGGGTCAAATTTGCACATTCATTTTTGTTTTCTTTCATGACTCAAATAGAGCATGCCATTTTAAGCAACTTTCTAATTTACTCCTATTATCAATTTTTCTTTGTTCTCTTGGTATCTTTATTTTAAAAAGCTGGAAAGTAAGCTTACAAGCCAGCCCATTTTTCTGGTGCAATACCACCCCCTGCAGATTCGCGACCAATCTGTCGATAGTAGGGGGGTGTCAATCAACCCTATTGTATTGGATCGGGTTGATTTTCGGCGATGTCTGTCCACCGCCTCAGAGCAGGCAGACAGGTTATGGAGCAGTGCTTGATAAATAGGCCCCATGATATGCTTTCAGTATATGTTTCCTTATCCTCATATTACAGCTGTTTTGTGAGGTTTTACAGAACCACAGACATTTTTCTAGCTGCATTACTATGTTATAATCTTCTTTAACATTGCCCACCTGGTAAGTATCCTAATTTGATGGAATTTTGTCCATAAAATCTGATGTACAATTGAGATGAGGACACTTATTTCTGAAATTTACATAAAAGGGGCAGTAAACACTTTAAGATTGTAATGAAATGTTTAATTTTTTTAGCAGAAAATGCAATACATTTTAATTATTTATTTTGCCACCCTTTTCTGTAATTAAAAGGGATAGTCTAGTCAAAATTAAACTTTCATCATTCAGACAGCGCATGCAATTTTAAACAACTTTCCATCATCAAATTTTCCAAATTTACTTTTATCATTAAATTTGTTTTGTTATCTTGGTATTTCTTGTTGAAAGCTAAAACTAGGTATGCTCATATGTTAATGTGTAAGATCTTGAAGGCCGCCTCTTATCTCAGTGCATTTTGACAATTTTCACAACTAGACAGCACTAGTTCATTGGTGACATATAGATAACATTATGTTTACTCCAGTGGAGTTACCTAGGGGTCAGCACTGATTGGCTAAATTGAAAGTATGTCAGAAGAACTGAAATAAGGGTGCAGTCTGCAGAGGTTTAGATACAAGGTAATCACAGAGGTAAAAAGTATATTAATATAAATGTATTGATTATGCAAAACTGGGGAATGGGTAATAAAGGGATTATCTATCTTTTAAACAATAACAATTCTGAAGTAGACTGTCCCATTAAGTCCTTGTGAGTTTTCCAGTTCTGAGAGCTTGAAATACATACAGTAGACTTCAAAATGCTAACCTTGTGACATATCTGTCCCTCATTGGCTTCAGCAGAGATAATCAGGAGTTATAAATCACTGGAGATTTTGTAAACAAAATGACACCAGTAATAAGTCCTGATTGGATCCTCCAAGGCAAGTGGTGGCTGGAATTTGGCTTTTGAAAAGTTGTTAATTAAAGAATCATAGTCACATTTTTTTTCAAGATTGTAGACAAATCTTAAATACAAATACATTAAAGGGACAGTATACTATAATTTTTTTCCCTTAATGTGTTTCCAATTATTTTTTACCAGCGGCAGAGTATAAAATGTATGAGATTTTCTTTTTTAAGCTTTATGTGTGTATATGAATTAGCTGATTTTGTTTTTTGAAGCCACAACCTAATAAAATAGGCTGAGCTTGTAGGTATAATCAGATCTCATGACTTTATCACATTGTGTACATATACAGGCTTCCTTATCTTATATCTGTCCATAAACCAATCACCAATACTTGGAGAGAACAATAGAAAATTAACATTGTATTACCTTATTACTTCTATACCCCACTAGGAGTGTAATTTCTTCTACTGGCTGTGTTAACACATCTTGGCCTCGAGGCCAAAAACTTTCAGGATGGGTGGGAATAACACAGGCTAAATCAACTATTTCAAATGTCAATATAAGGGTAATGGAAATACTTGTAAACAATTTAATACACTCCAGCAGGTAAAGTGGATAATTGGGAACAAATTAAAGGGAAGAACATTTATTAGTTAACTGTCCCTTTAAGTTTACTGTAATTTTTCTTGTTTGGACAGATTTGTCATTTCATATCTATAAAAAAAAACATTAAACCACTTTTGCTGTTCTGTAATAATTGTGTTTCTCCTGTTCTCCTTATAGAAACAAAATAGCTAATTCTGTAAACTAGGTTTCCGTCAAATTGTTGCAATTTGGCCAAAACAGTAACAAACTACAAGGTGATTTGCTTACAGCAGTGGAAAAACTAATTTACTGCCAACTCTAATTGATCTCAATTATAGGAGATAAGATAAATATACTCACTAGTTTTGCAAATCATTAACAAAATGACAGTTTTGAATGCTTTTAAAACATTTATTGTGCATGTAGGTCTTTTGCAGTTGAGTACTTAATTGCTGATACATATTATTCACATGCTTAGATGTCCTTGAACCAAAATAATCATTGTTTATAAGAATTAGTGTGTGCAATTTGCACTAAATGCACTGAAACATTTCTAAGAGAACTTCAATATAAGCTATATGAATGATCCAGTTTAGACTTGGGAGCATTATACACTAGCAATGCAGGGACGTAACTACAGGGGTCAACAAAGTCTCAACTGAAACTGGACCCGCACATCTAGGGGCCCTTCTGATCAATCTGATCATCCAGAATCTCCAAAAAACAAATCCAATGATATGTTGTTCTACTACAAATCAACTCAAATAATCCATGTGTTGTTAGCCCTCCAAAAAATCCAAACTCTCTATCCCATATAAAAGATCTCCTATAAAAATACCATTCAAAATTTGCTTTCCTATTTTATCACTCCCCCTAATCTATTCCAGTACATCTAGATAAAACAGTCTTTGTAGCCCATCCAAAAAATAAAAGCTAATTCACATTTTCTCCTTTAAATCCCTAACACATCCATTCAACATCCCTGCCAGACCTCAAACGCATCCTATAAGTATTCATAGGGAAGTCTCCACTATAAATAAATAGTAAGGGCAGATGCTACATAACCTCAACATCAATGTATTTTTGTACTAGGATATGAATCAAGCTGATGGGGTCCAGATAATAAAGGATCTGGGATTCCTTCTAATGTCTCAATGTCAGAGTCTGCATCTCAAGTCTAGAGAGTCATAAATGAGGACAACATTTAGAATATGGCATCAAACGAAGACCATGTTTATGAACAAACCAGGGAGAACCCAATTGCTAAATCCTATTAATGGTTTTTCTTTAGAAGAGGGGGTGTATGAAAGGTTTGATATGGAATTGTAGGTGCCAAGTGTCTATTAGAAGAGCGAACTTCACTGCACGCGGCCATGAACTGTTGCAGAATGTGCTGTGTTGTTGATGTAGTCGCTTATGAATGCGACTATGATGAGGAGCATATGCGAAGTATGGATTTGCTATCAGACAGCTGACGGAACGTCACTTCCGTTCACTAGTCTGACAGAACACCACCCCCTCCTGCATAAAAAGGGCTCTCACAGTTTAAGGAAAGTATAAATATTTGCCTTTATAATATGGTGAAAGGGATTGTAAGATAATTGCCACAGTGTAACTGTAAAGACAAAACAGCCACTCTATTTGTACAGGAAAACTGTACAATATATTAAACTGTACCACATATCAAGTCATGGATGGACAAGTTTCCCAAATAGAGAATCTGTCCCCCATGACACTGTATATCCACTACCTGTATAACATTGCTCAGGGAAATACTTGTGTAGTGCATTCCCTGCTCTCAGGTAACCCAACTCACAAGACTGCAAGGTCTTCAAGGCAGCATCTGTTGCTTTATAACTTGAACCCGTAGTCACAGAGAAGCAACTTCTCTTTTTTCCTTTGTGGTTGCTAGCTCAGCTTTTGCAAATGGCCAGAAAGGGCTCTATTGAAATGGTGGGCCACGTAAGGCATTTGCCCTGGGGCTGAATGAGATCTAGTTATGCCTCTGATAATATGGCAAACAGTGAATATAATCAACTATTTTATCTGTATTGTACAATTATACATTAGCAAATTGTGAGTTTTGCAAATTCCATGAGAAATGGAACTGCATTCACCACACTTCTCTAGCCAAACCCTGGTATGTTCTACACACTGATTGTTTGATCTCTGTAGTAGCTCATGTATATCTGTTCCTAACTCATAACTCACAACATTTCCCAGAGGCTGGGGTGTGGATTTGCAAGGAGGGGCAAGCCAAAGACGTTGACAGAGTTGGATGGAGTCAGGTCATTCAGAGAAAGAGACGGTGCTCTTTCTGGTAGTCAAGATGTTTGCTCTGTGTGAGGTATTTGCAGAGTGGATATCAGGCATGTGGGAAGTATACTCAAAATGGTCTCAGTAGAATAGATAATAGGTAATTAAAAGTGCATGTCCAAGTATTGAAAAATAATGCAATTGGGAAAAAAACAATAACATTTATTGTGTATTGCAGATTGCTGAATATATATATATATATATATATATATACACACACACACATATATACAGTATATATATATATATATATATATATATGTGTGTGTGTGTAAAAGCAAAATTAATCTTTGACGTTTGTTTGTTTTATAGTGGCTTATTAACATAATAATGACAGTGGACATGGGCTTTGGGCAAATTGCATGCTTATATTTAATCAGTATTTCCCAGGTTCCTCAAACATACTTTGATGTGCCTGTAAACAGTCAAATTCACCTATTTACGGGTGTGCGATAAATAACCAACCATTAGCGCTGTGAAAATCAACCAGAGATCAGATATCTGGTTAATTTTCCAAAAGTTCCCCAAATGCCCCCAAATTTTTGTCTAGTGTTGGTTTTGAAAATAAAATATTTTTAGAATTTTTTTTCAAACAAAAACTGCACAAAGCAGTTATAAGGGGTTAAATTGAGCGGGTGTGGGTGTTGTAGTCTAAGGGGACTGTGTGTTGCCTGTAAATATATATGTATATGCTAATATACATATATATTTATGTGCAAATATGTTTATATACACATATAAACACATTACTATATATGTATATAATATTATGCATATATATTTAACATTTGCTGCCCATTGCCGTGCTACTTACCTTTGATACACTAGGTTCTCAGCCGTGTCTCACGGCATGAGAACAAGACTCCCATTGGAGCCTATGGAAGCGCGCTCTTGTGAGCGCAATGTTTTCCTGCAATAAAAATGCGAGGTCGCGTTATGGAATGAGAATGAAGAAGGAAATTCTACTGAAACTGAAATCTTTTTGGATAAAAAGATTAAACTCAAATCTCAATATATGCCTCCTCTAAACAAGATCCCTCAAATCGAAGTATTCCTCAAAATGGTCATGTCTGATTTTTTTAAAAATAAGAGAAACTGGCAAAGCCAATGTAAGCAAGGAAGAATTACAAGCACTCCAAGAGATAAATTCTTGGGAAGACATTGTGGTTAAACCTTCGGACAAGGGAGGAAACATAGTAATCTGGGATAAGGAAGACTATATCCTTGAGGCTAAGAGACAATTGAGTGATAAAAAGTGTTATAAACAACTATTCTCAAATCCTACGGCACAATTCTTGAATGAATATAATGTCTTAATCAATAATGCTAAATTGAATGATTTAATCAGTCAAAAAGAACACCGTTTCCTTCAGGTCAAAACACCAAAAATTGCCACCTTGTACCTTCTTCCCAAAATACATAAAAATGACAAAAAATCACCTGGTAGACCTATCGTGTCTAGTATTAACAGTCTGTGTGAATCAGCAAGTAGATTCCTAGACTTGTATTTAAGGGATATTGTCTGGTCTCTCCCTTCTTTCACCAGGGACACGATGGACATCTTAAGTAAGATTAATGAAATATCAGTGGATACAGATGCCCTTCTAATCACATGTGATGTAGAATCACTTTATACGTCAATCAAACACAATTTTGGATGTGAAGCGGTGAGATATTTCCTTAGTATGCAGTCATCCGACAAAACAGAGAGAAACAACTTTATTCTTGAACTATTAAACTTTGTGTTGAAACACAATTATTTTGTTTTCAACTACAAGTTTTACCTGCAAATACAAGGCACCGCCATGGGGTCATCATGCGCACCCACCTATGCTAACATATATTTAGGGTGGTGGGAGAGAGAATATGTATTTTGTGAGAGCATGACTAGATTTACTACACATATTAACTTATGGTGTAGATATATAGATGACCTATTTATTATATGGACGGTAATAAAGAATTGTTCAAAGAATTTATAAAAATCTTAAATACCAATGTTATGAATCTGAAATTGACATATTATTTAAGTAAAGAAAAGGTTGAATTCTTGGATGTGACTATATTCAAAGAAGCAGATAATGTGTTAAAATCTGACCTATATAGGAAGAATACAGCAACTAACTCCACTTTGAATTACAACAGTTGCCATACAACTCAGACCAAACGAGCTATCCCCACTGGGGAATTTCTCAGACTGAGACAAAACTGTACAGACTACTCGACTTTTAATCAAAGAGCTAAAGAGCTGACATCCCGACTCAAAGATAGAGGATACACTCGGGGAGTGAAAAGAAGAGCCTATCAAAGAGCACGGAGAAGAGGGATGAGCTGTTAGTGCCTAAAAGAAAACCTGAGAATGCATACAATGAAGTGAGATTTGTGACTGGTTTCAATGCGGAACATCAAACTATAACGAATATACTTAATAAACATTGTAACATCCTTAGGTCTGACAAAGACCTTTGTACAGTAATTGGTGACAGGATAAGTACGAGTTGGAAAAGAGCTCCAACCATAGGAAACAAACTTGTGAAAAGTCACTTTCTGAGGAAAAATCCAAGTACAAAAAATATTTGCGGAACGTACACTTGCGGTGCATGTAGTTTCTGCAAGTACATACACAATGAACGTGAATTTACCACAATTACTGGCTGTGTTAAAAGAATGCTCGGATTCGCTAACTGCAGGGCAAAAAATGTTGTATACTGTCTTTCATGTGTCTGTGGGAAGAAGTATATAGGTATCACCACATGCGAATTACGTACGAGACTAGGAGAACATGTAAACAGCATCAAAAATTGCCAAAAAGACAAAGAAAGGAACAAGAACCTTACCCCTGTTGCAAAACACTATATAAAAAGACATGGAACAAAACCGGATTTAAAGGCATGTGTCTTACAAGTTATTAAACCGGGTATCAGAGGTGGGGACATAGAAACGATGTTACTGCAGGCGGAATGCAGGTGGATTTTCTGGTTGAATACTCTAATACCAAATGGCCTAAATGAACAAGATGGATATAATTCCTATCTATAATACTTTGTGCATATATATGGTCCTGATCAGAACATCTTATACGGACAGTCTAAGTTATTTACATCAAATATGAGAGATACAATGGCATATACAGAATCCGTTTCCATCTTATTGATTCACTATGTATTTTATTATGCATCTTTATTTACTCTTTGATTAAATGAAGTATAACTTCTTGTTCTTCATAAAAAGACAATCCGTTGAACTAAAGCTTTTATATATTAAAGATCTCTGATTAAGAAAATGATCTTATATTAAGAGGGCCAGATATTAATTTCTGGTTTCTTTCATTGTAATTGGCTTGATTCGTCTCTCTATATATATTTTTATGGCCATAATTGTGGCAGCTATACATTTGATTTCTCTTATGAACACATATCACTACCTAATTATAAATATACTATGTCATGTCAGGGGTCTATTTATCATCTCTATCAACTAATTTATATTAATATTTGTGAATTGAATGATATGTTGAATTTACCATCATTCTAACTAATGATGATATTTTGCTCTTCAGCAAAGGATAATCTATTGAACGATTAAAAATGACGAATCACTTATATCACCTTGTTAATATATATATATATATATATATTTATTTCTAATGATACACCTAATATCTTTGACTCTGACTATCTTTTACATTGCCATTTGTTATTAACTACTGTATTGATAGATTTTCCAACATCGCGCAATGTGATATTCTAATGATCAAATTTGTTTTCGTTTTTTGTTCTTGCAAATGGTTGCGATTCCTCAGTAGGAGGTGAATTGATCTATGTGTAAAGCATTGTTTGAATAATTGGGATTCACTATAATCTTTAAATTTTCATCTCTGATCTGCATGATATGCACATGTCTGTTTCGTGATTCAATTACACAATGCTCTCTACGGCTTGGAGAGGTTATCATGTTGGTGCACTATGTGTTAATTTTTATTCACATATATTGAAGCAATAGAGAACATAAACAGACACCTTTCCTTTAGATACGTATTCCCACCTATTGAAAACCTGTGGCAGCTATACATTTGATTTCTCTTATGAACACATATCACTTCCTAATTATAAATATACTATGTCATGTCAGGGGTCTATTTCTCATCTCTATCAACTAATTTATATTAATATTTGTGAATTGAATGATATGTTGAATTTACCATCATTCTAACTAATGATGATATTTTGCTCTTCAGCAAAGGATAATCTATTGAACGATTAAAAATGACGAATCACTTATATCACCTTGTTAATATATATATATTTTTATTTCTAATGATACACCTAATATCTTTGACTCTGACTATCTTTTACATTGCCATTTGTTATTAACTACTGTATTGATAGATTTTCCAACATCGCGCAATGTGATATTCTAATGATCAAATTTGTTTTCGTTTTTTGTTCTTGCAAATGGTTGCGATTCCTCAGTAGGAGGTGAATTGATCTATGTGTAAAGCATTGTTTGAATAATTGGGATTCACTATAATCTTTAAATTTTCATCTCTGATCTGCATGATATGCACATGTCTGTTTCGTGATTCAATTACACAATGCTCTCTACGGCTTGGAGAGGTTATCATGTTGGTGCACTATGTGTTAATTTTTATTCACATATATTGAAGCAATAGAGAACATAAACAGACACCTTTCCTTTAGATACGTATTCCCACCTATTGAAAACCTGTGGCAGCTATACATTTGATTTCTCTTATGAACACATATCACTTCCTAATTATAAATATACTATGTCATGTCAGGGGTCTATTTCTCATCTCTATCAACTAATTTATATTAATATTTGTGAATTGAATGATATGTTGAATTTACCATCATTCTAACTAATGATGATATTTTGCTCTTCAACAAAGGATAATCTATTGAATGATTAAAAATTACAAATCACTTATATCACCTTGTTAATATATATATATTTATTTTTAATGATTTGAATAGTGACATGATGTGAAGAGTATAATCATTTGAGATTAAAAATTATCCGCTTGTGACTGAAATTGAATCCCCATAGAATCATAATCATTTTAGATTATAAAATGCTCCGTTTGTGACTGAAATAGAATCTCATTCCTATTACTATGTTTACAGTGTCTGATGTCAACCATGAATATACACTAGAGAGCATATATGCTCCGCTTTCCGTTTTTGACAATTGCTTTGACACTTGTTTTGTTTTGTTGTAAGGCCCACAGCCGCTCCCCCTATAAACTGTAATTAGTCTCTGTTCCTGGTCATGTGACATTAACTGACCAATTATGGGAGGACACTCTCTATTGGTTCACACGGAGGTGTGAACTATCTACACGATTTGATTGGCTACTTGCCCTATATATGCTATGTGGCTACAGTCAGTCCTGTTAGCCTTTGAGAAAGCCAAGCCAGGTGAAATATAAATCAAGGCACTCTTCCTACGGCTGTATCAACCACTAAGTGTAACTATGCAAGTCACATTTCACTAGTTAATGTGTTTAAAATTATTATAAAATATCATATTACCTTTCATTGGTCATATTTTTGGTTTAATTTGTGTTTGTAAACACATCACTCTTGCCTATACAAATGGGTCTGTGTAATATGCTGAATGTATGGACTATGTGAATCTTGCTACCTACACTTCCCCTCTTAGCCACTATACTAATTTTGTCATAGGGAATATTTTGGACAGACCTACACCAGTCCAGTATTGCACTAGATAGTATAATTTTGTTTGAGGTCAATCCTCTTTTTTAGATAGATTTTGGTGCAATCCATGAACCATTTTTTGGTGTATATCTGCCTAAAAATCCTTCCTACCCTATTCTGAGTTTCTATGGTATACATTCTGGGGTCATCGTGGATATACAGCCATTTATTATTTGTTTGTGTTTTAATCTAAGTATTAATCACTACTTATATAGTAGTTTTTTATCATTTTTTTTGAATAATAAATGTTAAGTTTTAATATTATATACCCACTGAATAGCCACTTATGCTAGTCTCCCTTTGCGAGTGCTCTACTTTCTGTTCGCTTGTCTCCTATTTTTTCTACATTTACTTGAACAGTGAGCACCCTCCCCTGGTATTACTAGTCTATGCTTCATTATATCAGATATTAGTATTATTGTCCCCAATTTGGGTGACTACTTTTATTGGTTAAATTGTGGTAAGCTAATACTTGACGGGGAATCATTAAATACAACTTCCATTACCACTATCCCTATCTTTATTATATAACGTGTTCGCATTGCAAATTACTTTTAATACTAGCACACATTTGCGTGAGCTAGTATTACTGAGTGGAGCGCAAATATCAAACTTGCCAAAGTGCGATTTTGCGCTCTACTCCTAGAGGCCCATTTATCAAGCTCCGAATGGAGCTTGAGGGCCTGTGTTTCTGGTGAGTTTTCAGACTCGCCAGAAACAGCAGTTAAAAAGACCGCTGCTCCATAACCCTGTCCGTCTGCCCTGTCGCCACAACTCAACCTGATCGAGTACGATCGGGTTGATTGACACCTCCCTGCTGGTGGCCCATTGGCCACGAGTCTGCAGTTCTTGTGAGCTGCTGGTGCAATGCTGAATACGGAGAGCGTATTGCTCTCCGCATTCAGCGATGTCTGACGGACCTGATCCGCACTGTCGGATCAGGTCCGACAGACATTTGACAATTCGGCCTCTTAATCTGACCCTTAGTTAGGAGTTAGCTTTCAATTTGATAACAGCAATAAACCTGTAACATGTTTTGACTTTCATGTCTCTTTAAGTAAGTTTGCTGACCCAGCAGAATGAAAGTTTTTTTTATTATTATTTTTATTTTTTGCACTTTAAGAAGATTTTTTTTTGTAATTAGAATATATTGCTAATTTTGCCATTACAACTGCATGGAAATATTTAAAGTTTATTTGAGCAGCATGCTCACTGTGAAGAGCACAGATTATCTTATACACTTTGATTCTTTGTGTTTGCATTTTGCTTTATTAATTCTTGTGAAAACTGCAGCCTAAAAGAAGCAGTGATAGGCGATGACTGTACAGCTTTCTCTGTTCAGTTACTGTAAAGATATAAGGTTAGAGCTAGGCGCTAAAATATGCAACAGTGACGTGAGAGAAATGTAAATTAGTGGAGGATGAAGCAGTAGAACAACTTCCTTGAAGTAAATTAATTTATTTTTATCATGACATTTTTATATCAAATATATAGAACTATGTGTTACATATAGATATCAACTATAGACTAGGGATGTGCATTAGTTTCGTTACGAATGTCAATTCATACCGAAAATGGGGATATTTGTTTCAATTTCACAAAACTAATATCCGAATAAATGCACTAACTAATTGAAAGAATAATGAATATAATTTATGAGCATATTCGTTATTCTTGAAATTAGGTGTATTTTTTACCTGTAGCACGCTGGGGAGTTGCACTAATCTTCTGCTCCATAGACTTCCGGGCACGCTAATACTCCTATTATCATAACTTCAAAATGTGCTAATCTGACCATCTTTACGGAGTCCAGGGCTACACAAATAGGAGAATTAGGCCCTGGACTATGAAGAAGGGTTGGATAAGGGCGACCCCTCGCTTGTGCAAAATGATAAGGATGTAGCCATGCTAATGTACGTGTAGCATGCTGGGGAGCCGTGTTAATTGGAGCATTAGTGTGGACTAGGAGTTAATAAAGGAAAAAGAGGATTAGGGCGGTTCCACAGCACGCTACAGGTAAGTATCAAGGTGAGAGGAGTAGAGAACATTTACAGTAGTTTTAAAATCTAATATGATTTAGGGATGGGCGAACGTAGTGGAAATGCAATTCGCTTGGTAGAACGAATAGTCGTGTGGATATTCGTTTTGGACAATCAAATTTTGATAAGAAAGAAAATCCATTAAAATTCAGTAATCAAATTAATTTCCATTTTACGAATGTTACTTAAATTTTCAAATGTTCATAATTAGATCAAATATTAAGATTCTAAATATAAAAATGTTATATTGGATTTAATAATATTCAGAAGTTCAATAGTTCATGTGGTAGGGAATTTAGTAAATTGATACATAATAGATACAAATATATCAATTCAAATTTTTCTATCTTGAATTTTGCATAAATAAAATATTACATTTAAACAGAACATCAGAATGACTATTATAAATATATTGATTCAAATTTTTGTAATTGAATTGCAATATTCGTATTAGAACATTTTTAATTGAATTTTACATTTAAAGAAAGCATTAGAAATACTATTACATTGTACAAATGTAAGAATTTTTTACAAACATTCTAAATTTGAAATGAAGAACAAGGGGCAGATTTATTATATGGTGGACGGACATGATTCACTGTAGTGAAACATGTTTGCCCAACATTGCTAAACGCAGACAGCATACGTTGTCGCCATTCAAAGGGACAGCCTACACCAGAATTGTTATTGTTTAAAAAGATAGATAATCCCTTTATTACATATTCCCCAGTTTTGCATAACCAACACAGTTATATTAATATATGTTTTATCTCTGTGATTGCCTTGTATCTAAGCTTCTGCCGACTGCCCCTTATCTCAGTGGTTTTGACAGACATGCAGTTAAGCCAATCAGTGCAGATGCCTAAATAACTCCACGGGAGTGAGCACAATTTTATCTATATGACACATATGAACTAGTACTGTCTAACTGTGAAAAACTTTTAAAATGCTCTGAGCTAAGGGACAGTTTTCAATGGTTTAGAAATCAGTTTGAGCCTACCTAGGTTTAGCTTTCCAAAAATACCACCAAGGGAACAAAGCAAATTTGATGATAAAAGTAAATTGCAAAGTTGTTTAATATTGCATGTCCTATCTGAATCATGAAAGATTCATTTTGACTAGACTGTCCCCTTAACATTGCACAAGCATTTCGCCCACTATCAGGGGGTGTCAATCATCCCGATCATATCAGATTGTGGCGGACAATTAAGGAGTAGTGGGCTTATGACCGCTTCTTCTTAACTTACGTTTCCGGCGAGCCAGAAACTTCAGGTTTTTTTTTAACCAGCCGGATGCTCCAATCTACCCCCTATATTTGTATCTATTAAGTATCAATTTACTAAATTCCCTACCACATGAACTATTGAACTTCTGAATAGCAAATGTGTTCAAATGTATTTAATTTTTCATATGTTGGAAAATATTTGCCCCTCCCGGCTGTAAATGTTAACAAATCTTCAGTATTTTTAAAGAACCAAATATTGAATAGTACAGCACACAAATATTCTCAATTTTTTTTCCCATAATATTCATTCTGATTAGTCTGAAACTAATTATTCAGTGTTGCACAAGTCTTCTACAGTATATACTGATACCCATATAAATAGCAACTATAGGCACATACCTATGGATAGTCATCAGAGAGATGGACAGCTGAGGGTTTGAAGATTATCTTGCTTGGACAGAAATCATTGTGAAGACTTCACAGGGGCCAAACTCACTGAATAATGAAAGAAGAACCCTCCAGAACTGCATGATCTCTCACAAGATTCTAGACAGACAAATTTTGATATTCTTGTCTAAGGGGTGTTTTCTGCATTTCTGTATGTGAAGGAGAGACAAGCACAGTGCAATATAACACTTCATGATATGAGATGTTGGTTGCACTTACACTGTGTGCTTTGTATTTTATATAACTTTCCACTTCAGATTTAGTCCTTTAAGTATTATTACATTTAGGCTATTGACTTTCTATTTTATTACATTTAGATTTAGATCCAGCAGGGATTTTACAAATTTTGATTATGTTTTAAAAGTTTCTGTGTTACTTTAACAATTTAGGATTATGCTTTGTATATTTCAATTTATCTTTTACACTTTACATTGCACTTTGTATTTTCTCTATTGTAAAATAAAACAGAGCTTCAGAAAGTGAGAGGAACTGGGATTTCCCAGACTATGCTGGAAGTTCTCTCACAAACATGGTGTAAAAATGAGGGGTTTGACTTTTTTAGAGCATTGGGTTTACTTTTTACTTGGGGACAATTTGTACAGTAAGGAATGATTGCCACTGAATGACATGGGTGCAGGTGTGTTGGGGCAGAGGATGTTAGCATGCTTAGATAATCATTTAAACTAGGCAGTCCAAACACAATAGGACAGATCAGTCTGTGTATATGACACATCTAGAAATATCTCAAAGGATTAATGACAGAACGGGAACACTTAGAAAATGTCACATTAGAAAGTTTGGAGGAAAGTTCACCAAGTAGCAGCAGTAAGTACATGAAAATGAAATGTTTGACAGCAAATGCAAGACGTATGACAAGTAGTGATGTCGCGAACTGTTCGCCGGAGAACAGTTCCCGGCGATATTAGCTTGTTCGTGTTCGCCGCGGCGGGCGAACATATGCAATGTTCTATCCGCCCCCTATTAGTCATCATTGATGAAACTTTGACCCTGTGTCTCACAGTCTAATGACACATTTCAGCCAATCAGCAGCAGACACTTCCTCCCAGACCCTCCCAGCTACTGGGCAGCAGCCATTTTAGAGTCATAACGATCCTGCTGTCTTAGTGAAAGGAGGTTTAGTGCTGCTGCTGTTGATATTATAGGGAAATAGATAGCTAGGCTAGTGTATTTAGTGTCCTCTACAGTCCTGAAGGACTCATCTAGTCTCTGCTGTAAGGACAGCACCCCAAAAAGCCCTTTTTAGGGCTAGAACTTCAGCCCTTTGCCTGTTCCCTTAGTGAATACAAAAAAGAGCCAAAGACAAGAGACATAAATCTATTAGGAGAAGAACTATTAGGGTTCTATCCATGTAACACTTGCAAGTCATGTTCCTTTAGTAAAAAAACAAAGAAAATACAACTACAAAATAAGAAAGGAATTTACAATTAAAGAGCTCATAATATGTTCAGACATAAATGTAATTTATTTATTACAATGTACTTGCAATTATCAGTATTTGGGACAAACAGGTAGGATGCTCTGTGACAGGATTAGAGAGCATATCAGAAGTATAGAATTGGGTAAAACGGACACGAGGCTTTACAAACACTTTTTTGAAAAACATCATAAAAATCCAAAAGATTTAATGTTTTGGGGTATAAAAAAACTTGCTAAAAACAGTAGAGGAGGGAACATGGAAAATATGCTATTAAGACAAGAAGCAAAGTTAATTTACAAATTTGGAACAGTATATCCAAAAGGTCTAAATAGTGAGTTAGACCTAAATTTCATGATTAATTAAAATATTTTTAGAATTGTACAGATAAAGAGCTAAAATATTAAATAATGTGAAGTAGGTCATTTTCATTTAAAAGAAAACAAATAAATGACTTAATTTTGACATAATAGTACTGAAAACTATTAAAAGATCCTGATTCTATTTTTTAATGGAACATAGGAAAATACATTGAAATTTGTTTGTATATTATTCAAAGTTGGAAGTTGAACAAAATATAAGTTTTGGAAGAATTATTAGAGAGATCCATGTTTTAAAAAAACACTTATATATGGTATTAAATGTCACCACATAGAATGGTAAAATGAATTAAGATAGTATTTAGAGTTTAACACACAATAGATAATGTAGAGAATAGTAAAATCAATAATTGGATATTTAGGAATTTTATAGCACATATAAACATCAGAATACTTTAATCTATTTTAATTTGATATAAAATGATATTATAAATGTTATTAATATTAAAGATATAAATGTTATTATATATATATATATATTTTTTCACTTAAACACATAGGTAAAGAATGGTCACTGATGTAGTAAGTAGAACCATAGACTAAGTAAGAATGACATACTAAAGGGCACTTAAATGAATATACAAACATACAGAGTACAAACCCACAGGAGATCTAAACATATAAGGTTTTAATTTGGGTGTAAATTATTGAATGTAAATAGTTTATTTAATTTTATATATATATATATATATATATATATATATATATATATATATATGATGTTAACATTTTCTAATGACTTCAAAAGGGCTTAACTGTTGATTAGAATACATGTTAGAATATAACATGAATCAAGGGCAAAAAATGAACAAAAAGACATTTTAAAATTGAACTAAAAGAACTAAGAAACAATTGAATAAAAATAACTA
Organism: Bombina bombina; assembly: GCF_027579735.1. Lineage (NCBI taxonomy): Eukaryota > Metazoa > Chordata > Amphibia > Anura > Bombinatoridae > Bombina > Bombina bombina. Next base: position 1,213,806,354 of record NC_069501.1, on the reverse strand, counting down.
AGAAATAAAAGAACATGAAGGGTTAACTTAAAAAAAGGAGGTGTAAACCTTTGAAAAAGGACCAATTAACTTGAAAGGTGGAGAAAATGGAGAGTATTAAGGAGATCTCATTAAGAGATATGGCATCTTGATAAAGGCTTTTCACCGAAACATGTTGACAGAGCCATATCGTGCACTTCAAACTGAAAAATAAACTGGGGATACGAGAGGAGAAGGTGAGCGCTCACAAATACTTCATCCTTGCAAAGAACAGAGAAATTGTACCAAGAACAGGAAACCTTGGTTAAAACACCCAGCAGATTTGTTTTACTTCAGAGCTGAAAGAGAGCTCAGAAACAGCTTAAGTTGCTAAGCGACCGAGAGGAGATCTAAGTGACCAACATAGGAGTGTTACACGGAGGGTCACGGAAGGTAAGAGGGTAGTGGGTTATAAGTTCTAAAAACCTGCCAAAATCCCTTAATTTCACATCATCGCAAAAAGCTGCAAACTATCAGCAGTGGAAAAAACTTTTAAAGCACATAAACTTTAGTACCACGAAACGGAGATACCATCTACATTTTACACCTTCAAAGAATTGAAATTCATATGCACTAACAGCGTAAAAACAAAGTTTGCTGTAACAATTCAAGATCTTGAAAACACAAACATATATTAAGTGTACTATATCAGCCCAAGTTAAGCCCTGTATCAATTGGCTAATTGTTTTAACCATTTGTAATCATTGCTGCTGCAAGATTGTTGCAAAATATTTGTAACCATTGTTATCATTGTTTTTTTAGACATTTAGTATTGTTTGATTAAATAGAATGAATGAATTTTATTAGTTGTGAAATACACTGGTGTATGAATTCAAATTGTGTGGTTTAAAAAAAACTTATAATTTTAAAGTTATAGTTAGGATTACTAAATATTTAATTGTATGTATGCTTGTAAATCGAATATATATTAAATTGTTTTAGAATCTTTTAAAATAGAAATTAGGTCTTTGAGTTAATTTAACCATCTTGTTTGTACCCATATTTAGTGATGTCGTGAATAGTTCGCCGGCGAATAGTTCCCAGCGAACATAGCTTGTTCGCGTTCGCTGCGGCGGGCGAACATATGCGATGTTCGATCCGCCCCCTATTCGTCATCATTGAGTAAACTTTGACCCTGTATCTCACAGTCTGCAGACACTCCCTCACAGACCCTCCCAGCTCCTGGACAGCAGCCATTTTAGATTCATTCTGATCCTGAATTCTTAGTGAGAGGAGGGATAGTGTAGCTGCTGCTGATTTTATAGGGAAATTGATAGCTAGGCTAGTGTATTCAGTGTCCACTACAGTTCTGAAGGACTCATCTGATCTCTGCTGTAAGGACAGCACCCCAAAAAGCCCTTTTTAGGGCTAGAACATCAGTCTTTTTTTTTTTTTTTTGCCTGTGTAATTTTGATTGTGAAACATCAGTCTGCTAGTGTAATCTAATTGCAGTTGCCTGCCTGCCAGCGTGTGTGCCAGGCCCACTTGCCCACAGTGCCACCACTCATATCTGTTGTAACAGTAGTGTAAATTTTAAAAAAAAACTTTTTGGACTGTGAAACATCAGTCTGCTAGTGTAATCTAATTGCAGTTGCCTGCCTGCCAGCATGTGTGCCAGGCCCACTTGCCCACAGTGCCACCACTCATATCTGTTGTAACAGTAGTGTAAATTTTTTTTAAAAAAACTTTTTTGACTGTTAAACATCACTCTGCTAGTGTAATCTAATTGCAATTGCCTGCCTGCCTGCCAGCATGTGTGCCAGGCCCACTTGACCACAGTGCCACCACTCATATCTGTTGTAACAGTAGTGTAGATTTAAAAAAAAAAAAACTTTTTTGACTGTGAAACATCAGTCTGCTAGTGTAATCTAATTGCAGTTGCCTGCCTGCCAGCGTGTGTGCCAGGCCCACTTGCCCACAGTGCCACCACTCATATCTGTTGTAACATAAACACATATAAATGTGTTAGTTATGCAAAACTGGGAAATGGGTAATAAAGGGATTATCTATCTTTTAAAACAATAAAAATTCTGGTGTAGACTGTACCTTTAAACGTGGAGTTTGGTCTGTCACTGTGAAGCGGGCGTAACCCTTACACTACCTGATCGATACAATATCATACCTGATGTTTTAAAGCACGTTATTCCAAACAATTTTGGAACGTTAGGTGATTTATGCCCTTTATGGCTTAAAACCAGACTCTGCATCAACTATGTAATTTCCCATGGGAGTTTTGCCATGGATCCCCCTCCAGCATGCCACAGTCCAGGTGTTAGTCCCCTTGAAACAACTTTTCCATCACTATTGTGGCCAGAAAGAGTCCCTGTTGGTTTTAAAGTTCGTCTGCCTATTGAAGTCAATGGCGGTTCGCCCGGTTCGCCCGTTCGCGAACAGTTGCGGAACATCGAGTCTGCCGTTCGCGAACCGAAATTTTTAGGTTTGCGACATCACTACCCATATTGAATAATACTTTTTATATATCCATAACGCATAGACATCCTAGGAGTCTTATATGAGTCATTTAGATTAGAGAGGATTTGGGAATTTGTATTGACTTGATTAAAGGTTCCACACAGAAATCAGCTAACAGCTGATATTTGCAGTGAAGTGGTTTTTAGCAATATCACATAGTGCCTATTTCATTTTCAACAATTTCAAGTTAGATAATTATTTTAAACCACACCAGCATTGTTTGTGCCCGACTTTATACCTGTTTGAAATATATTGCAGTAAGGCAAGTGGGTTCTTGGTGTGTGCCGTTCTTGGGAAGTTGTGTGTCCTGGGTGGAGCTGTGGAATGCCCATTAAAACTATGATGCCAAGAAGCTGCAAGCAGGAAGTGGGCCGAACAACCTGACTTGTGACAACTCCATTATTGTATCCTTCTGGATCAATATTTCCTACTGTGTCCTGTAGGCCGATCCTCACTTCTATATTCTGCCGTCCTCTTTACTATGTCCTGCTGGAGATTACTCATCACTGTGTCCTTCCGGAAGATATTTTATACTATGTGGTCTATGCTTTATACTATGTGGTCTATGCTTCTGTACCGAAGGGTTATACACATGTTGTCTCCTGTTGAGATCACCTACATATTCTGCCCTGCTGACCATTAACCACATTATATATCCCACTGGCAGCTTTCCAGACTTGTCTTTATATATGTGCTTTACTCACACAGATCTGGGATACTTGTTTGTACTTCAGTTACCTTAATAAAGAATTCAACACATCTTGACCTGTCAGCTTATTCCTTTGCTTCTTGCCAACAACTTTCATAAACCTCAGCTGTCATAGATGGACTATATTCTTACATTTTAAATCATAACTTCAAAAGAAAAAGGTCCCATTTGTCACAAAAAAAAATCATATGATGCCTGAAAAAAAAATTGCTTTTAATCTTTCAGCACAGTGCCCATGAAAAGTTTATAAAATATTTATAAATTTATTTTCTAGCCGCAGTAAATTATAGGCTTTGCAGAGGAAAAAAATATTGAGTTTAAAACAGTAACCATTTACTTCATTGGAAATACATTTTGAGGGTCATTAATCAAATAATGAATTTTTCAGATGCACAATGAGCAGAATAGAATAAAACACAACAAGAATTGGGCACAGAAAAATAGGTTTTGCTTTACTATATAATGATAGCATAGAACTCTGTGGTTAAAGGGACACTAAACCCATTGTTTTTTATTTAATGATTCGGATAGAGCATGCAATTTTAAGAAACTTTCTAATTTACTCCTTTTATCACATTTTCTTCAATCTCTTGCTATCTTTATTTAAAAATCAGGAATATAAAGCTTAGGAGCTGGCCTATTTTAGGTTCAGCCCCCTGGATAGTGCTTGATTATTGGTGGCTACATTTAGCCACTAATAAGCAAGCGTAACCCCGGTTCAGAACCAAATATGGGCCGACTCCTAAGCTTTACATTCCTGCTTTTTAAATAAAGCTAGCAAGAGAACAAAGAAAAATTGATAATTAGGAGTAAATAAGTAAGTTGCTTAAAATTGCATGCTCTATCTGAATCATTAAAGAACAAATTTGGATTTAGTATCCCTTTAAAACTGCACCATTGTTTTTTCTATTTACTTTACAAATCACATGAAAATATGTGAGACTGCCCCATTTTTGGGGCTAAATTCCAGAGTTCTCAGTGGCCTTCATTCAAAAAGAAACTAATATTTCACTGAAAAAAACTTGCCTCATCATCTCAACTCGAAAATTACAGAATTCATAAGGGTTTGGACATGTCCCTTGCCATAGACGTGAGCTACAATTTTGTTTCCATTATAATCAATCTTGTAAACATATGACTTTGTCATGCTTGAATAAGACTTGGGTGAAACCCTCATCATGCCTTAAAAATACACTAGAACGTCCACATCCAGCCCCATGTTCATGCTCACGAGGATTCTGAGATTCCTATCTTGTGAGACTACTTTATCTTAAAATACAGACATGCACATTTTTTTTTTTTACAATCAGAAACATTTATGTACATAACTCATATTGCAATAGTGTTTCAAAAGTGCTGCGGCTATAATTAATTGGGGGGGGGGGGATAAGCATTGCCAGTCATTCTTCTTTGTGGTACCTGATAATATGAATTGGGTCGCTTAAAACAACTACAAATCACTTGAACAATTAGTCAAGGAACCAACTCGTAAGGAAGCTATATTAGATCTAATACTTACAAACAGTGATACAGTTTCAGATGTGTCTGTAGGTGAGAACTTAGGATCCAGTGATCATCAATCTGTTTGGTTTAGTATTCATGTTCAGGAACTGTACACCCAGACTAAAACAAAAGTTTTAGACTTTAGGACGGCAGATTTTTCATTAATGGGAGAATACCTAAAAAACTATTTAAAGGGGAAAAATCTTATTACAGGGGTTCAAGAACAGTGGGAATTTGTGAAAGGTGCCATTTTAGATGCAACCGCACACTGTATTAGACATGTCTGTAAAAGTAAAAGAAAGCGGAAACCAATTTGGTTTTCCAAAGAAGTAGCACATGCTGTAAAGACAAAAAAGATAGCTTATAAAAATTACAGACACACACAAGCAGATGATGATATGAAAATATGGAGACTCCAACAAAAAAAGACTAAGCAGTTAATTAGGAAGGTTAAAGCTGATGCAGAAGAGAAGATAGCACAGTCAGTAAAACATTGGGACAAAACATTCTTTAGATATATCAGTGAAAGAAGAAAAAATAAGGTAGGAATAGTAAAATTGAAATCAGTTGATGGTAGAATAATAGAAGGAGATAAGCAGATTGCAGACTGTCTCAATGATTACTTCTGTTCTGTTTTCACTAAAGATTGTGAAGATACAATGTCTACATTAAGGGATGCTATGCAAAATAGAAACAAGCTTAACAGTAATCTTTTTACAGAGGATGAGGTTTTGTTAGCATTATCAAAAATAAATGTTACAAAGGCAGTGGGTCCTGATAATATTCATCCAAGGGTTTTAAAAGAACTTCGTTCAGTGCTAACTGTCCCATTAACTGATCTGTTTAATCAGTCACTATTAACAGGAGCTGTCCCAGATGATTGGAGAATAGCAAATGTAATACCTCTTCATAAAAAGGGCAGTAGAGAAGAATCTGGCAACTACAGGCCAGTTAGTTTAACTTCAGTAGTAGGGAAATTAATGGAAAGCCTCTTAAAGGAAAGAATTATGACTTACATAAAGACAAACAATTTAGAGGACCAAAATCAGCATGGTTTTACTTCAGGGAGATCATGTCAGACTAATCTAATTGACTTCTTTGATTATGTAACAAAAGTATTAGACAAGGGAGGAGCAGTTGATGTAGAATATCTAGATTTCAGCAAAGCATTTGACACCGTCCCACACAATAAACTTATTCACAAACTATATCTCCTTGGTCTAGATTCAAAAATTGTGAACTGGGTGGAATGCTGGCTTAAGGACAGAAAACAAAGTGTCTTAGTAAATGGAGTTCATTCAGCAGAGGGGGCTGTTACTAGTGGTGTTCCTCAGGGGTCAGTTCTGGGGCCTGTTTTGTTTAACATATTTATCTGCGATATCAGCAAAGGGCTACAGGGGAAAGTATGTCTCTTTGCAGATGATACAAAAATTTGCAACAGAGTGGATGTTCCAGGGGGGGTAGACAAAATGAGAAGTGATATACAACAATTGGAGGATTGGACAAACGACTGGGATCTAAAGTTTAACACAGCAAAGTGTAAAATAATGCATTTAGGGAAGAAAAATCCAAATGTTAATTACAGACTCAATGACACTTTACTGACTGTTACAGACGAGGAACAGGACTTGGGAATTATTATTTCAGATGATTTAAAACTTAGTAAACAATGTAGTAAGGCAGCGAGTAAGGCTAGCAGAATGCTTGGATGTATTGGTAGAGGTATTTGCAGCAGAAATAGTAAGGTTCTTATGCCACTTTATAGATCATTAGTTAGGCCTCATCTTGAGTATTGTGTGCAGTTCTGGAGGCCATATCTTCAGAAGGATATTAACAAACTTGAATCTGTGCAAAGGAGGGCTACCAAAATGGTACATGGTCTAAAAAATAAAACTTACCAGGATAGGCTCAATGACCTAAATATGTATAGCTTAGAGGAGAGAAGGGAAAGAGGTGATATGATAGCAACTTTCAAGTACATTAAAGGGTTTAGTAAAACTGAGGCTGTGGGTATTTTACATAAAATGGAAAATTCAAGAACAAGGGGTCATGAGCTCAAGCTAAAGGGTAGTAGATTCAGGAGTAATTTGAGGAAGCACTTCTTTACAGAAAGAGTGATTGATTTATGGAATAAACTTCCTCAAGAGGTAGTAGCAACAAACACTGTGGGGGACTTTAAAAATGCATGGGACAAGCATAGGGCTATCCTACGAACTAGATAAGTTTATACTGTTAGGTAAGGTGGGGCAGACTTGCTGGGCCTATGGCTCTTATCTGCCGTCAATATCTATGTTTCTATGGGCAAACCAAGAATTGTTAAAAATGTTTATGGTTCAAAGATGGGGGGGGGGTCTAATGTAAAGATTTGAGCAGGGTACATTGTGTGGCCTTCTCCTAACTCCTGTCTTCCGAATCTACATGTTGTCCAATATTTTTGTGGAGGACAGCTTGCAACCCTACTGATGGGTGATGATTGGAGGAGATGCAAGAATCTGTTCTGGTTTTGCAGTAATGATTTATATCATATGCATAGATACTGATTGATGATGTCGTGTATTGTCATCTACAAAGGTGCATAAGGATTCGAATGCAGTTGTAATTTGCTGAATGTACAGAATAGACATTAAAGGGACATTGTACACTACATTTTTCTTTGCATAAATGTTTTGTAGATGACCCATTTATATACCCCAGCTGGTAGTGTTTTTGTAACAATGTATAGTTTTTCTTATTTTTTTTTAACAACTTTGTGCTGATTTTCAAGACCCAAAGTATCAGATGGAGACCCAGGTCTACAGATTTCAGCTGCTTTTGTTTGTGTAATCTGTTTTTTCGTATACAGGGAAGGGGGGGGGGGGGTGCCTGCTCTTTCTTCTTTTCCAGCCCCTTTCACTGGGTGTCCCAGCCTAACTTCATCTACAGGGCTAAACTGGGAGCTTCTAGAACGTTTTTTTAAAAGGTTTATACTGGATTTTTAGATCAGTATCTGTGCATATTCTTCTTATAGTATTGTCTATTACATGCAGTTATATGAAAATTGGTGTATACTGTCCCTTTAATCTACAAATATATTATAAACATGAAAGACCAGCAACTTAACACAATAATATAACACAATAATATGTATTTATGCACTTTAATATCAAATTATATTGAAACTAACAAATGCATGACTGCATAACTGACCCTCTTAACATATTGTTTTTTTAGACCAGAATTTGTCATCAAAAAATAAAACTAAAATAATAATCTGAATGTGCAAAACTCCCAAGAGAAACAATAAAAATGTCTCCCAGTACAAATAGTTTGCTTGATAATATTTAATTAATCTAAAATAAAAAAAATCTAATCTAATTTAAAAAAAAAAAGGTTTGAAAATAATATTAAACTTCCCAGTAAAAGGCTCCAAACAAACTAATAGTAATCGGAGTTATGTTCAGTTGGATACGAGTGGTCTAAGGACGTACAATGTGGTAGCCTCTTCTGAACCACCAGAGATACGGGTGGTGACGTCACACGCCAGAACGCTGGAGTGAAAAACACGGAGCGAACGATACCACAGTGTAACGTTGGAAGGATAGGTTACTTTGTTTTAATGGGCTTGATGATTTTATGCTTGTGAGCCAGCTTTTAACTTTTTAACTTTAAAAAAGTATTTATTTTACTAGAGTAGGTGGTCCTTCTGTGTGTGTTTGTGGTTTATCTATCTACAGATAGTGAAAGAACATTAAGATTGTTAAATTTGAAATGTTTTTGATTATTGTAAAGGCCAAAAACATGCAACACAAGATCCTATTATCCAACATACAGTATATTGCTAACATATCACACCAGAAGGTTCTGCAAGGAGTTGAACCTGGGCAGCTCGGGGTTGGAGTCAGACAATCATATTCACAGCACATGCATTTGAAGGGTGGGCCAGGGGCATTGCGAGTGAAAGCATTTACTGAAACTAGCACCTGATTTCAATCTGTGAAAATCCCACAATTCACCAAAATAAGAAAATAAACTTTCAATTAAATATTAAACATTCTGGAAATGTTTAGTAGGTCAAACTAATCCCAAAGCAGCAAAAGACAAATACAAGCTTATTGGCTGATCGCACAAACCCAAGCAGTTGTAAGGGCATCATGGCTGGCCTTTAACTTGTTGAAATTATTGTTAGAAAAATGTGGTTTATAGGTTTTTGATTTTGTAATGTGAGTGTGGTTAGAGTTTTTTAAACCAGGTGAAATGATTTAAAATGCACTTGATTTAAGCATGTCTTCACAACATTTCATAGCTATCATCTGGGACCGGGAGAGTGGGGGCAGAGTCGGGGTGGGCTTAGGGAAGTGTTAAGATGGTCTGATAAGAACATTGTTTCATTTGTAAGGAAGGGAGAGCAGCAGGAGGGACATTGGGACAGTGGGATAGGTCACTCGAAAACAGGATCATTCTGCAAAATGCAGAACATTTGGGTGCCCTTGTTTAACTAGATTGACAATCCAACCTGAAAACCAGCAGTTCAGGCACAAACTCAGCTTCATTCAAAATGTATAAACATTGATTTTAGTTCATTAAGCATAGTACTTTTATTTCACAGTACAAAGTGCTAGTAGCAATAGCCTTACACAAAATAATGGGAAAGTCATTTCATATTTCTTACAATAAGCTCATTTGGAAAGTTAACCAATAACAGATAATGTGTAGCCCACAATATGAGCTTTGCTATAGCTTTTTCAACAGCAGGAATCACTATAAATGTCCCATTTAGAGAACTAAATACACTGCATACATTGGCCCCTTCTCTTCCTTTGTGAAATATATTTACTATGGATTTAAATTAGAGTATGCATCAACATCAATATCTGTCATTCCTGAATACTTGCACAAATATGTAATTTGCAAATGGAGAGTAATACTTTTCATGATTCAGAATTTGACAAAAACTGTAATATTTACAATAACTTTAGCCTTTCAAAGTACTAGAGTGCAAATCAAACTAAACTGGCTTGTCATGTTATATTGAAGCGTAATGATTTTCATTTAACCTCATACTGTACTAATCCATTACACTGCATTAGCCTACTTAGCTGCCAGATAGAGCTACAATGCATTCCATTGCAATGAGTTGTAGAATTGTTTTGGCAGCCTAGAGGTTAAATGATGCATAAGTGAAACTATATACATTTAGAAACATGCACACTATCAGCTGTTTTTACAAAATGGAGAATAAACACTTTTACATCAAAATGCACTCACAAACTTATTTCTCAAGTAATTTTTTCCCATTTACCAAAATGAAGGCTTCAAATATTTTCATCTTTTGAAGCAGTTTATGTTTTTAAGCTTACAAGCTTGCATGATTTTCAGTTTTTAAAGCTTAAAATGATCATAATATTCAAGTAAAAATAAAATAAAATGGACAGTTTAATAGCTTTTACTATGCTCCACCAGAAATACTCTTCCACACAATTGTCCAATTCCAGTCCCATGCTACAGCCATTCCTAAAAAAAATATTTTATTTCTTTGTATTTAAAAAGATTTGTTTTCATCTCTCTACAATTTACCAGTTCCTCACACAAGACACAACTAAGATTTTAATCCGCTCTCTCATCATTTCCCGCCTTGACTATTGCAACTGCATCCTCTATGGTCTCCATAGCCGCTATCTATCTCATTTACAATCCATAATGAATGCCTCTGCCAGGCCGATCTTTCTTATATGTTGCTCCTCATCTGCTGAGCTTTATGTCAATTCCTTCACTGGCTCCCGCTAGGTCTCTAGAAACACGCCCCCCCCCCATAAAATCCTGACCGTAGCATTTAAGGCCATCAATAACACTGGATTGCTCTATATCTCTGACCTTGTCTCCAAAAACTCTCTCTCGTCCCTATCACTCTGCTCATGACCACCTTCTCTGCTCCTATCTTGTTACTTCCTCACATTCCTTTCAAGAGGATGTCTCCAAAATGGCCCCAAAATGTGAAACTTTGTGCCTTGCTCCAAATGACTCTCCCTTAGTTTTCAAAGTTTTAAGCACTCCTCTACTGTTCAGAGATGCATACAATACACACTAACCTTTTTCTTACCCTAGTTCCTCACCTCTTTTGTCATCCATTTGAACACCTTTAGTATGTAAGACTACAAGCCAAGCTGTTTTGCATTTCACCTTTATATTTATTTGATCTAGCAGAGTGCAACTCAAGATAGGGCCATTTTTCTACTTGCTTTTAATAAATGTTACCATCATATTATACCTATGTTTGTAGCGGTGTGGAATCTGTTAGTTAATTATAAAAAAAATAATATTACAGAGATAAAATTAAAATACAGAACTTATTTACTTCACATTTCCCAAATCTGTAGTGATCTAGATAACAAACAAAATTGCCAGATATAAGCCAAATTAATTTACCCATTATCGGCTAGATTACAAGTGGCGCACTAACTCTAGTGCCCTAGTGATATTGGGGAGGAGTTTCCCCGGTTTTTAGCATGCAAAGGAAAAAGTTAGTGAATTACCAGTTGAAAGTAAATGCGTTTGCTTGAGCGCAATCTAATTTAAACGCGAGTCGACTTCAGAGCTTGAGTAAAGGGAAAGGAAAACATTGCATAAAATATAACATAAATACAGGTAAACATACAGTTACAGTCATATAAACACTGTCTGCTAAAAAATATTTTTAACACAAATGTTAAAAAGTTATAAGGGCTCAAAGATAGATAGCATAAGGTGTTTGGAGACAAAAAAAAGGGCTTCAACATATATATGCATACATACGTCTAAATATATATATATAAATAAAAGTCTATGAGAGAATGTTTTAACGTGGTCACGATATTCAAAGTTTTTGTGCACAATGGGTTTTCTCTCTCATGCTAACTTTTTACTTTCAACTTGTAATAGGAGCGCAACCCGACGCACACAAAAGCCTCCGCCTGGCAAAGTAAAAGTGCGAGAATGCAAAAAGCACTCCAGTCAAAATCTAGCCGCATATTGTAATGCACATTTTAAAACAGAACAAAATTTACAGCTAAATTATAATCACAAAAATACTTAACCTCTAGAATCAGTACTGATGTTTGTATTTTGTTAAAGGGACACTCAATCAAAATTAAACTTTCATTATTCAGATAGAGCGTGCCATTTTAAACAACTTTCCAATTTACTTCCATTAACTAAATGTGCACAGTCTTTTTATATTTAAACTTTTTGAGTCACCAGCTCCTACTGAGCATGTGCAAGAATAAGTGTGTATGCATTTGTGAATGGCTGATGGCTGTCACATGGTACGTGTATGCATTTGTGATTGGCTGATGGCTGTCACATGGTACAGGGGGAGTGGAAAAAGACATAACTTTTAAAATTGTCAGAAAAAAATCTACTACTCATTTGAAGTTCAGACTAAGTGCTATTGCATTGTCTTGTTATCTTGCATTTGTTGATTATGCAAATCTACTGTGTTGACTGGTCCTGCTATTATACTTATAGATCTGTATTGAAACTTGTTCTGTTTAATAGAGCAGTTTTTCTTTAACAGGACAGCATACTGTAAAACTGTTTATACCTTCTTCAGGGTTAAAATATAAGAGAAATTGCTAATTTTTTTTCTTTATTTCTTTTTTTAATGAAATAGCTGGATTTGCTCCTTGAAACCACAACCCATCAAAATAGGCTAAGTTGTAGAAAGATCAGACATAACTTTCTTGCATTCAAATACTTCACTTTCTTGTCTCAAGAACAATAGCAAATTAACATTTTATAATTTTCTCTCTCTCACATGCCACTGGGAGTGTAGTTTCTTCTGCAGGTTGTGTTTACATAGCTTGTCAATAGCCTATACTCAAGCATTGAAACATTCAGTATAGGTGAGATACCACAGGCAAAAGCAGCTTTTTCAAATGTTGATATATAGGCAAATGAGCTATTTGTAAACAATTTAATATACTTCTGCAGGTAAAATGAATCATTAGGAACCAATTAAAGGGTAGAAAAATTTAGGGTAAACTGTCCCTTTAACTTACTTACAGGTATCTATTTTTGCTATATATTAAGGGTGCCCAACCCCCTCTTTCATTGAAACCATAAGGCCGGGGTTTGTGTGTTTTTTTTTCCGTATGCACAACAAGGTTCATCAGTTTCAGTCATTTTATTAGGTCACCAATGTTCAAACAAAGATATTCCATACTATGACCTACTTGCATTCTTAAAGACTGGGATTTAATAATTCCACTGGAATGACATCTGATAAATGTCACTGCTAATGCTATTTATTTTTAGCATATGCACATGCTTTCCACATTTTAAAATGGTAAACTGAAATGTCGGTCTTACTGTCCACGCCACTAATATAAAAGGGATATCATCAAACTCAAAACTGAATTCACCATACAATTTTTAATCATGCATAGAAAGAAGACTTTGCAATGTTTTGTCATTGAATATTTTGTCTGCTTTCCTGTAATTTAAGTCTATAGATTGTAGATTTTCCACTCCCCTCAGAAGAGCTGCATGCTGCAAATTCATTGGTTAATATGCGCTAAAGATCTTCTAAACATTTAATGTCATAATAACTAATTAGGAGGGGGAAATTTAGCCCCTGAACTAACCCATACAACAGCTGGACATCAGCTCACATGAGCTGACCTTCAATGGAGCAATTGTTACTGCTTCCTGGCAGACTCCACAGAGCTCTTTGCCCTGCCAACCCAAAAGTATACGCTGCCCGCATTTATCATTGCACCAGCAGCTGACAGTGCAATCCTGTCCCTTGAGGCTGTCAATCACCTGGGTCAGAGTTGACGTGTATGTTAGGAAGCAGCGGTCTGATGGCCGCTGCTTCTTTACTATCAGCTGCAGGCTCGCTTATGCACCTACTATCGAAGCTTTATGAATTTTGCCCATAATGTAGAGTGAGCCACCCTCAATTCAGCTGTGCCATCACTCAGCCTCTTCTCTGTCCGCTGGACTACAACCAACTAGGGATGGGCGAATGTTTCTAAAAATTTGAAATTTAAAACGAATTTTAATACATTTGTTCATTCGAATCGAATTTCGAATGTTTATATAACATTCTAACATTCTATTTTCGAATTTTCGTTTTCGAATTTTTCAATAAAATTCGAAAATATTCGTTTGAATAATAGAATGTTTAGCTATGTATTCATTCAATTTCGAAATGTAACACATTCGAATTTGAAATAGTATTTTTAGTCTAATACTGTGTTTTAAATGTGACATTCAAATTCGAAATAGTATTTCTAGTCTAATACTGTGTTTTATAAATGTAATATTCAAATTCAAATGTGACATTCGATTCGAATGTAACATTTCGATTCAAATGTGACATTCGATTCGAATGTGACATTCGATTCGAATGTGACATTCGATTCGAATGTGAAATTCGAAATAGTGTTTCTAGTATACAATTGTGTTTTATGAATGTAACATTCGAATTCGAATGTGAAATTCGAATGTGACATTCGAATTCGAATGTGACATTCGAAAACTGTAAATAACATTCGAAAATCGAATTTTTAAGAATATTCGTTCTTATCAACATTCTATTATGTAAATCGAATTTCTACAATAACATTCGTTCTAACATTCGAATTCGGATATAAACACATTCGCCCATCCCTACAACCAACTGCAATGGCTAGTATGCGGCAACTCAGATTTGCATGGATAGCTCATATAAGCCAAGCCAATGAGAACTCTAAAGGATCTGTACCTCAACCCCACCTTGTTTACATTACAATCACACAGGGAACAGAGAGAGGAAAATGCTTTGGAAAAGGAATGTAAATAGGACTGAAAATGTCAGACAGGCACTTTTTTACTTTTATTTTTAGGTAAGGCAGTCCAACTCCTTGTAGTTCAAATGTGCATGCTCTAATTCATTAGAATATGTCATTTTTGTTCTACTCACCCTGGAACATTATGGGTTTAATAGGGCTGTGCATAATTTTGTTATTCAGCATTTTTTTTCCTACTCTAAAACATCAGGCGCAGAAATTATCCGAATGCTGCAGACTGCAGAAGTTTTCTGCACAAATGATTTATAACAAAAATGATGCATATTGCTAGTGTTTAATCCTCTTTCCTGGGAGCCACAAAGTATTGCAGCTCTCAAGCTGAACAAAGCTGGTGATTGGCGTGGTTGGGCGATTGTCAATGCCGATCAACTAACCTGCTGAGTCCTGTTTAGCGCAAGCACTGCTCTGCATCTCCCAAGTTGGATTTTATTTGCATAGGTTAAGCACAAAAAATTCCAGGGTAAGTAATAAGATGACACAAATTAGAACAAGTAGATTTTTCTCTAAAGCTTTCCACTAAAGTCAAAATTAAACTTTCATGATTCAGATAGAGAATGCATATTTAAACAACTTTCTAGGGCCTAGATTTAGAGTTCGGCGGTAGCCGTCAAAACCAGCGTTAGAGGCTCCTAACGCTGGTTTTGGCCACCCGCTGGTATTTGGAGTCAGTGATTAAAGGGTCTAACGCTCACTTTTCAGCCGCGACTTTTCCATACCGCAGATCCCCCTACGCCATTTGCGTAGCCTATCTTTTCAATGGGATCTTCCTAACGCCGGTATTTAGAGTCGTTTCTGCAGTGAGCGTTAGAGCTCTAACGACAAGATTCCAGCCGCCTGAAAATAGCAGGAGTTAAGAGCTTTCTGGCTAACGCCGGTTTATAAAGCTCTTAACTACTGTACCCTAAAGTACACTAACACCCATAAACTACCTATGTACCCCTAAACCGAGGTCCCCCCACATCGCCGCCACTCGATTAAAATTTTTAACCCCTAATCTGCCGACCGCCACCTACGTTATACTTATGTACCCCTAATCTGCTGCCCCTAACACCGCCGACCCCTGTATTATATCTATTAACCCCTAACTTGCCCCCCACAACGTCGCCGCAAGCTACTTAAAATAATTAACCCCTAATCTTCCGACCGCAAATCGCCGCCACCTACGTTATCCCTATGTACCCCTAATCTGCTACCCCTAACATCGCCGACCCCTATGTTATATTTATTAACCCCTAATCTGCCCCCCTCAACGTCGCCGACACCTACCTACACTTATTAACCCCTAATCTGCCGAGCGGACCTGAGCGCTACTATAATAAAGTTATTAACCCCTAATCCGCCTCACTAACCCTATCATAAATAGTATTAACCCCTAATCTGCCCTCCCTAACATCGCCGACACCTACCTTCAATTATTAACCCCTAATCTGCCGACCGGAGCTCACCGCTATTCTAATAAATGTATTAACCCCTAAAGCTAAGTCTAACCCTAACACTAACACCCCCCTAAGTTAAATATAATTTTTATCTAACGAAATAAATTAACTCTTATTAAATAAATAATTCCTATTTAAAGCTAAATACTTACCTGTAAAATACATCCTAATATAGCTACAATATAAATTATAATTATATTATAGCTATTTTAGGATTAATATTTATTTTACAGGCAACTTTGTAATTATTTTAACCAGGTACAATAGCTATTAAATAGTTAAGAACTATTTAATAGTTACCTAGTTAAAATAATAACAAATTTACCTGTAAAATAAATCCTAACCTAAGATATAATTAAACCTAACACTACCCTATCAATAAAATAATTAAATAAACTACCTACAATTACCTACAATTAACCTAACACTACACTATCAATAAATTAATTAAACACAATTGCTACAAATAAATACAATTAAATAAACTATCTAAAGTACAAAAAATAAAAAAGAACTAAGTTACAGAAAATAATAAAATATTTACAAACATAAGAAAAATATTACAACAATTTTAAACTAATTACACCTACTCTAAGCCCCCTAATAAAATAACAAAGCCCCCCAAAATAAAAAATTCCCTACCCTATTCTAAAATACAAATATTACAAGCTCTTTTACCTTACCAGCCCTGAACAGGGCCCTTTGCGGGGCATGCCCCAAGAATTTCAGCTCTTTTGCCTGTAAAAAAAAACATACAATACCCCCCCCCCCAACATTACAACCCACCACCCACATACCCCTAATCTAACCCAAACCCCCCTTAAATAAACCTAACACTAATCCCCTGAAGATCTTCCTACCTTGTCTTCACCATACCAGGTTCACCGATCCGTCCTGGCTCCAAGATCTTCATCCAACCCAAGCGGGGGTTGGCGATCCATAATCCGGTGCTCCAAAGTCTTCCTCCTATCCGGCAAGAAGAGGACATCCGGACCGGCAAACATCTTCTCCAAGCGGCATCTTCTATCTTCTTCCATCCGATGACGACCGGCTCCATCTTGAAGACCTCCAGCGCGGATCCATCCTCTTCTTCCGACGACTAGACGACGAATGACGGTTCCTTTAAGGGACGTCATCCAAGATGGCGTCCCTCGAATTCCGATTGGCTGATAGGATTCTATCAGCCAATCGGAATTAAGGTAGGAATTTTCTGATTGGCTGATGGAATCAGCCAATCAGAATATAGTTCAATCCGATTGGCTGATCCAATCAGCCAATCAGATTGAGCTCGCATTCTATTGGCTGTTCCGATCAGCCAATAGAATGCGAGCTCAATCTGATTGGCTGATTGGATCAGCCAATCGGATTGAACTATATTCTGATTGGCTGATTCCATCAGCCAATCAGAAAATTCCTACCTTAATTCCGATTGGCTGATAGAATCCTATCAGCCAATCGGAATTCGAGGGACGCCATCTTGGATGACGTCCCTTAAAGGAACCGTCATTCGTCGTCTAGTCGTCGGAAGAAGAGGATGGATCCGCGCTGGAGGTCTTCAAGATGGAGCCGGTCGTCATCGGATGGAAGAAGATAGAAGATGCCGCTTGGAGAAGATGTTTGCCGGTCCGGATGTCCTCTTCTTGCCGGATAGGAGGAAGACTTTGGAGCACCGGATTATGGATCGCCAACCCCCGCTTGGGTTGGATGAAGATCTTGGAGCCAGGACGGATCGGTGAACCTGGTATGGTGAAGACAAGGTAGGAAGATCTTCAGGGGATTAGTGTTAGGTTTATTTAAGGGGGGTTTGGGTTAGATTAGGGGTATGTGGGTGGTGGGTTGTAATGTTGGGGGGGGGGTATTGTATGTTTTTTTTTACAGGCAAAAGAGCTGAAATTCTTGGGGCATGCCCCGCAAAGGGCCCTGTTCAGGGCTGGTAAGGTAAAAGAGCTTGTAATATTTGTATTTTAGAATAGGGTAGGGAATTTTTTATTTTGGGGGGCTTTGTTATTTTATTAGGGGGCTTAGAGTAGGTGTAATTAGTTTAAAATTGTTGTAATATTTTTCTTATGTTTGTAAATATTTTATTATTTTCTGTAACTTAGTTCTTTTTTATTTTTTGTACTTTAGATAGTTTATTTAATTGTATTTATTTGTAGCAATTGTGTTTAATTAATTTATTGATAGTGTAGTGTTAGGTTAATTGTAGGTAATTGTAGGTAGTTTATTTAATTATTTTATTGATAGGGTAGTGTTAGGTTTAATTATATCTTAGGTTAGGATTTATTTTACAGGTAAATTTGTTATTATTTTAACTAGGTAACTATTAAATAGTTCTTAACTATTTAATAGCTATTGTACCTGGTTAAAATAATTACAAAGTTGCCTGTAAAATAAATATTAATCCTAAAATAGCTATAATATAATTATAATTTATATTGTAGCTATATTAGGATTTATTTTACAGGTAAGTATTTAGCTTTAAATAGGAATCATTTATTTAATAAGAGTTAATTTATTTCGTTAGATAAAAATTATATTTAACTTAGGGGGGTGTTAGTGTTAGGGTTAGACTTAGCTTTAGGGGTTAATACATTTATTAGAATAGCGGTGAGCTCCGGTCGGCAGATTAGGGGTTAATAATTGAAGGTAGGTGTCGGCGATGTTAGGGAGGGCAGATTAGGGGTTAATACTATTTATGATAGGGTTAGTGAGGCGGATTAGGGGTTAATAACTTTATTATAGTAGCGCTCAGGTCCGCTCGGCAGATTAGGGGTTAATAAGTGTAGGCAGGTGTCGGCGACGTTGTGGGGGGCAGATTAGGGGTTAATAAATATAACATAGGGGTCGGCGATGTTAGGGCAGCAGATTAGGGGTACATAGGGATAACGTAGGTGGCGGCGGTTTACGGAGCGGCAGATTAGGGGTTAAAAGTGTAATGCAGGGGTCAGCGATAGCGGGGGCGGCAGATTAGGGGTTAATAAGTGTAAGGTTAGGGGTGTTTAGACTCGGGGGTACATGTTAGAGTGTTAGGTGCAGACGTAGGAAGTGTTTCCCCATAGGAAACAATGGGGCTGCGTTAAGAGCTGAACGCTGCTTTTTTGCAGGTGTTAGGTTTTTTTTCAGCTCAAACAGCCCCATTGTTTCCTATGGGAGAATCGTGCACGAGCACGTTTTTGATGCCGGCCGCGTCCGTAAGCAACTCTGGTATCGAGAGTTGCATTTGCGGTAAATATGCTCTACGCTCCTTTTTTGGAGCCTAACGCAGCATTTGTTTGAACTCTCGATACCAGAGTTAAATTTATGGTGCGGCCAGAAAAAAACCCGCGGAGCGTTAACAGCCCTTTTACCGCCGAACTCCAAATCTAGGCCTAGGTCCCTTCCATTATCTAAATGTGCACAATCTTTATGTATGCACGCATTCTAAGTAGGGATGGGGCGAATGTTTCTAAAAAATTCGAAATTTAAAATGAATTTTGATACATTCGTTAGAATCGAATTTTGAATGTTTATATAACATTCTAACATTCTATTTTCAAATTTTCGTTTTTGAATTTTTCAATAAAATTCTAAAATATTCGTTCGAATAATAGAATGTTTAGCTATGTATTCATTCAATTTCGAAGTGTAATATTCGAATGTCACATTCAAATTCAAAATAGTATTTCTAGTCTTATACTGTGTTTTAAATGTAATATTCGAATTCCAATGTGACATTCGAATTCAAATGTCACATTCGAATTCGAAATAGTATTTCTAGTCTAATACTGTGTTTTTTAAATGTAATATTCGAATTCGAATGTTATATTCGAATGTGACATTCAAATTCGAAATAGTATTTCTAGTTTACAACTGTGTTTAATAAATGTGATATTCGATTCAAATGTGATATTCTAATTTGAATGTGATATTCGATTCGAATGTGACATTCGAATTCGAAAAAAGGTTTTAGTCTATAAATGTTTTATAAATGTAGAATTCGAATTCTAAAGTGACATTCGAATTTGACATTGAAATTCGAATGTGACATTCGAATTTGAATGTGACATTCAAAAGCTGTAAATAACATTCAAAAATCAAATTTTTAAGAATATTCGTTCTTATCAACATTCTATTATGTAAATCGAATTTCTACAATAACATTCGTTCTAACATTCGAATTTGAATATAAACACATTTGCCCATCCCTAATTCTAAGCCACCAACTCCTACTGAGCATGTGCAAGAATTTATAGAATATGTACACATTCATGCATTTTGTGATTGGCTGATGACTGTCACATGATACAAGGGGGAGGAAAATGAAATTACTTTAAAATTTGTCAGAAAAAAATCGTCTACTCATTTGAAATTTAAGCTAAGAGCTTTTGCATTGTCTTCTTATAATTAATTTGTTGATTATATAAATCTACTGTATGTAATGGTCCTTTAACTTTTTTTAAAAAACAGTCTGGTTTATTAATTTATGAACTGGCTAACAATTAACAATTTTGTTAACAAAAATAATAATAATATTTTTTCTGGTTATTTAGAACAGCAGTGTTAGATTGCCCCCACACAATGTATTTCAAAATCATTAATGAAAGGGACATGATACCCAAATGTTGAAGCACAAGTGATGCAGCATAACAGTACAAAGACTAGAAAAAATCATCTGAATATCTCTATGTAAAAAAAGGAAGATATTTTACCTCAACATTTCTTCAGCAGCCACATCCCATTTTAAAAGGACTTTAAGCAGCCAATAAGGATACTAGTTCCCAGACTTGTATGGGAGCGTTCATCTGTCATATGCAGCACAGTCATGTTATTTCTCTACTCACTTTAAGGAAGTTTACTATGAAAATCCCGTGAGATTTCAGTGAAATATGAGGTCACAATAAAGCAAAGCAGGATTTCAGCACAGCCTATTCTGATTGGCTATTATATATATATTTTTTTTAAACTGTAGCTGGACTGTAGCTGAAGGATAAATGTTTACATATCACTTCCTTTTTTACATAGGGATGTTCATAAAATATTTTCTTGTCAGCTTTTTGCAGTTAAAGTTAATATAAATTTTATTGAACCAGCATCCGTTTTTTAATAATCCTATTAACCCCTTAATGACCACAGCACTTTTCCATTTTCTGTCCGTTTGGGACCAAGGCTGTTTTTACATTTTTGCGGTGTTGGACTTTCAAAAGATGCAATTATTTTTATCATATCTTATAATTTGCTATAAAAGAATATACAAAATATGCGGAAAAAAATGGAAAAAAAACACACTTTTTCTCACTTTGACCCCCAAAATCTGTTACACATCTACAACCACCAAAAAACACCCATGCTAAATAGTTTCTAAATTTTGTCCTGAGTTTAGAAATACCCAATGTTTACATGTTCTTTGCTTTTTTGAAAGTTATAGGGCAATAAATACAAGTAGCACTCTGATATTTCCAAACCACTTTTTTTCAAAATTAGCGCTAGTTACATTTTAACACTGATATCTTTCAGGAATCCCTGAATATCCCTTGACATGTATATATTTTTTTTTACAAGACATCCCAAAGTATTGATCTAGGCCCATTTTGGTATACTTCATGCCACCATTTCACCGCCAAATGCGATCAAATAATTAAAAGGCCGCTAAATGCCACTGCGCACCACATGTATTATGCCCAGCAGTGAAGGGGTTAATTAGGGAGCATGTAGGGAGCTTCTAGGGTTAATTTTAGCTTTAGTGTAGTAGACAACCCCAAGTATTGATCTAGGCCCATTTTGGTATATTTCATTCCACCATTTCACCGCCGAAAGCTATCAAATAAAATAAATTGTTCACTTTTTCACAAACTTTAGGTTTCTCACTGAAATTATTTACTAACAGCTTGTGCAATTATGGCACAAATGTTTGTAAATGCTTCTCTGGTATCCCCTTTGTTCAGAACTAGCAGACACATATGGCTTTGGCATTGATTTTTGGTAATTAGAAGGTCGCTAAATGCCGCTGCGCATCACACGTGTATTATGACTAGCAGTGAAGTGGTTAATTAGGTTAATTAGGTAGTTTGTAGGGAGTTTGCAGGGTTAATTTTAGCTTTAGTGTAGAGATCAGCCTCCCACCTGACACATCACACCCCCTGATCCCTCCCAAACAGCTGCCTTCCCTCCCCCACCCCACAAAGCTGCCTTCCCTCCCCCACCCCACAATTGTCCCGCCATCTTAAGTACTGGCAGAATACTAAAATAAAATGCATCTTTGAATTGTTTTTATTTTTTAGCATATTTACATATGTTGCTGTGCAGGATCCCCCCCTTAGCCCCCAACCTCCCTGATCTCCCCCAAACAGCTCTCTAACCCACCCCCTCTTCCTTATTGGGGGCCATCTTGGGTACTGGCAGCTGTCTGCCAGTACCCAGTTTGCAAAAAACAATGGGTTTCATTTATTTTTTTCGTTTTTTTCTGTAGTGTAGCTCCCCCCCCGCAGACCAACCCCCCACCCCCTGACTGATCATTTTTTATAAAAAGTATTCCCCCCTTTTTACCACTTTTAACACAAGTTTTTCTGTAGTGTAGGTTCCCACCCGCTCCCTCCCCATGCATGCGCCCACCCCCGCCTCCCCGTGCGCGCCCCCGGCTATCCCTGCCCACGATCCCGCCCCCCTCCATATCACAAGGCCCATCAAAGGCCACCACCCTCCTCCCACACCGGCTCAAACCCACCAACAATACTGGCCATTGATGTCCGGTGCAGAGAGGGCCACAGAGTGGCTCTCTCTGTATCGGATGGCTAAAAAAGGTTATTGCAGGATGCCTCGATATTGAGGCATCACTGCAATAACCAGAAAGCGTCTGGAAGCAAGCAGGATCGCTTTCAGCTGCTTTCCAGACCGACAATGTACAAGGTACGTCCTCAGGCATTAACTGTATTTTTTTTTTAGGACATACCCTGCACGTCATCGGTCATTAAGGGGTTAAAAACAGGGGCACTTTTATTCATCAAACTTTAAATTTCACTGATTTTGTTAAAAGCCGCTCCAGTGCTTCCCCCGCCCGTCGCAAGCCTCTTTCTACGTCAGAATCACGGCGTTGCTTTTGCCAATCATTTCCCCGGAGGGGAAGCAGTTATTGGAGGATGCTGGAATCGTCATTGCTGACGTATGAAGAGGCTTGTGACTTGCTGGAGAAGCGCTGGAGAGGCTTTCAAGAAGAAAAGGTAAGTATTTTAACAAAACCAGTGAAATGTAAAGTTTGATGAATGAAAGTGCCCCTGTTTTTATTAGGATTATTAAAAGCCGGGCACTCATTCCGCAAACTTTACATTCACTTTAAGCTGCATCTCCAAGTGATTTAAAAAATAAGTATTATGTCCCTTTAAATGAGGTTTTCACATAAATTAGTTTGGGTCAAAATCTGAAAATGTCATAAAAACAATGCATTGGACTTTGCAATAGAATTCTGAATAAAACATATTAAACATAGCCAGAAATGTGTTTGGTGCTATAATGTTATCATTTGCAATGTCCTGCATGTGATATTTTTTTTCTAAAAGTGCTATGGAATCTATTGGCGCTTTAAAAATAAATGATAATAAAAATAATAATGTATAAACAAAACACAACATACAAACTTGCAAGAAGAAAATGTTCTAACAAGAATTTTATTAGTCCATTTGAATATAAATATGTGTTTAAAAAACTGTTAAAGTCAGCTGCATAACTGCAATGCACTACTTAAACCTAGCTGGTGTTTGATGACTACGCACATATGCCTTTTGTCATAGGCTTACAAGATGTGTTCAACTAGGTTACAGTAGTGTATTGCTGCTTGGTAGCCAACGTTTTAGGGTTTAAACTAGGGATGCACCGATACCGATACTAGTATCGGTACCGATACCAAATATTTGCACTCGTGCAAATGCACCGATACTTAAACCGATACCTCCACTTCCTACCCATATGCTATCTTGTGGCGTTTTTTTTTAAACTGCATGTTCCCATTTCATTTTAAACTGGAGTGGAGACTAAACTAAAAATTGTTTACTACTGTTCTGCCAATACAAATTGCTGTTATTTGTATTATTGTAGGAGCGATCACTGTACCTCGTTCAGACAAACCCCTGAAGTACTGGGCAGTTAATAAACAGATTTCCAGCTCTGGCTAAAATTGCCCAAAAATATCTTTCTGCCCCATGCAGTAGTGTGGAAAGTGAAAGACTGTTCAACTTAGCGTCAAAGGTCCATACACATGTCAGATTGATGTTATATAACAGCCCTACAACCCAATTGTATCACCCCTTTAAATTGTATCACCCCTTTAAATTGTAATATTTTTTATTTAAAAACATGTTCAGTGAACTTTTTTATTATTTCATAATGTCTTTTGAATTACAGTCGTTTATAATTATAAAGAAGGAATCTTAAATAATGAATCTGTATTGTGCTTGGTAAACTGTCACATGACATAAAAAAAAAAGTATCGTTAATTGGTATCGGCGAGTATTTGAAAAGAAGTATCGGTACTTGTACTCGGTCATAAAAAAATGGTATCGGTGCAACCCTAGTTTAAACACAGTTATAGTAAAACAATAGGACGATAATAACGTTCTAATGCTTTAGAATATATTTTTACACTTTTATATGATTTTATAACAACAAACGTTTTGGGAGTAGTAACTACAAATGTTCAGCTTGGTTCTGTATGATTTGCAAATGTTGCTTTTCATTATGATTTTTTTTTTTTAAATGTATCTACATATAGTTTAAGGAGCAATAAAGGGATACAGAACTCAAAAAATCATGTATAAGGAAACGTCACAGTTAAAAGAAGCCCAATATATTTCTTTCATGATGATTCCATTAGAACATACAATTACCTAGGCTTACTCGTCAGCAAAAGATAGAATGTTAAAGGGATAGTATACACCACAAATGTTATTGCTGACTCTTAAATAACTCCACAAGCATGAGCACAATGTTATTTATATGAAACACATGAACTAACACTCTCTGTGAAAAACTGTCAAATGCATTCAGATGAGAGGCGGCCTTCAAAGGCTTAGAAATTAGCATATGAGCCTACCTAGATGTAGCTTTCAACTAAGAATAACAAGCGTACAAAGCAAATTTGATGATAAAAGTAAATTAGAAAGTTGTTTAAAATGACATGCCCTATGTGAATCATGAAAGTTTAATTTGGACTTTACTGTCCCTTTAAATAACTTTCTAATTAACTTCTTTTTGGATCATTACATTTAATTTTGACTTTATTTGCCTTTAAAAATAAAAAAAAATTAAAGCACTTCAATACTTCTTGAAATATTCTCTTAAGATTGTACAGAGTTTCTTTTTTTTGTTTTTTAGTACAATGTCCTTTTAATGCAATGAAAGCACATGTCCCTAAAAAAAATGATGCAATAAATCTATTTTCCTCAGCAATAGTACATGTTTTGTGGCAATAGTTTGAAAACACATTCTCCATTGGGA
>NC_069501.1:1212860948-1212875948 GCF_027579735.1 Bombina bombina | reverse complement strand
AGGATTATGTCTGTAGCATTCCAAAAAATGTTTAGGAACACTGTGATTTGTCATCTTTTTATCTATATTATATATGTGTTCATTAACTCGCCGTCTTATTTGGCGTTTCGTACGGCCCACATAAAGTAGGCCACACCCACATTGTAATAAATAGACATATATAGATTCACAATTACTTCTAAAAGAGATATTAAAAGTTTCAGTTAATGAACTATTAGAAAATGTAGGGGCTCTATTGACATGTTTACACATGTTACAACAGGATTTTCCACATCTCATGGTTCCCTTCCATTCGCTCAACCAGGTTGTTCCTATTTTTTCGGTCCCTGTTTCACTAGCCTTATTTTTGATGATAGGTTTTATTTTACTTGGAGCAAGAATATTCTTGAGGCTTTTGCCTTTCCTATAGTTGATAGTTGGTTTTTCACCCAATGATGGCCCTAAAACAGGATCTAATTGAAGCAATGGCCAGTGTTTTTTAATTATTTTTTCTAGACTTTTTGAACCTTCATTAAAAGTTGTTATAAATCTCGGTGGATCTAGTTTCGCTGGTTCTGTTAATTTATTATGTATATGAGACCCTATTGCATTTGGTTTATCTATTTTAATATTTATATTTCTCTCTTTTGCAATGGCCCTATTTTTTGCAGCTTGTATTCATTTTGGTTCATAGCCTTTTTCTAGAAAAAAAATTTCTAGAATTTTTGCTTCTGTTTCAAAATCATTTTCATGTGTACAGTTTCTTTTTATTCTTAAAAATTGACTATATGGAACATTATCCAACCATGATTTTTTTATGTGCGCTTTTGGCTTGTATATAACTATTTCGATCTGTGCTTTTTCGATAATTTTTTACTGCTATTTTTCCTGTGTTATCTTTGAACAATACCAAATCTAAAAATTCTATTTTATCTTTCGAACATGAATTTGTAAAAGTTAAATTAAAATCATTACTATTAATATGTTTCATAAAATTATCTATTTCTATCAAATCCCCTTTCCATAGGATGATAACATCATCTATGTATCTACCATATGTTACTATGTTACTTAAAAATGGATTATTATTCCAAATATATTTATTCTCAAACACATTCACATAGAGATTTGCATAGGATGGGGCAAATGTTGTCCCCATCGCTGTGCCTTGGGTCTGTAGATAATATTTATCTTCAAACATAAAATAGTTATGGTTTAAAATAAAATTGATACTATCAATTAAAAACGATATATGTTTCATTGGGATTGACCATTTTAAAAGTTCCTCTTTTATCTTATTTGTGCCATTTATATGAGGTATACATGTATACAAGGAAGCAACATCGCAAGTTAGCCAATACATGTCTTCTTCCCATTGTTTACCCTCAAACCTTCTAATTACCTCCGTTGTATCTTTGATATATGCTTTCATATTTTTCACTATTGGTTGGAGGTAAAAATCAACATATTTAGATAGATTATCACTGATAAGCCTCAAGAATATTCTTGCTCCAAGTAAAATAAAACCTATCATCAAAAATAAGGCTAGTGAAACAGGGACCGAAAAAATAGGAACAACCTGGTTGAGCGAATGGAAGGGAACCATGAGATGTGGAAAATCCCGTTGTAACATGTGTAAACATGTCAATAGAGCCCCTACATTTTCTAATAGTTCATTAACTGAAACTTTTAATATCTCTTTTAGAAGTAATTGTGAATCTATATATGTTGTCTATTTATTACAATGTGGGTGTGGCCTACTTTATGTGGGCCGTACGAAACGCCAAATAAGACGGCGAGTTAATGAACACATATATAATATAGATAAAAAGATGACAAATCACAGTGTTCCTAAACATTTTTTGGAATGCCACAGACATAATCCTAGCTCTCTCAAAGTTCAAATTATAGATAGAGTTCCTATAACGAAACCTAATCGCCTTTTAGAATTAAGGAAGTTGGAGACTGAATGGATTTATAAATTAAACACATTACAACCATATGGTCTTAATATAGACATAGATGTAGCAGCATTTGTATAAAAAAATGTATATAAACAATCAAATGAAAATAAATACAATGAATAGAAATTCTTAACTGATATTTAATTTTTAATTTTCAAGTTTTAAATTCTAAAATTATTAATTTTTAAATTTCTTAATTTTTACATTTATTTAATATAACAAAAACATCTTTTTAAAATTGGAAAATTAGATTAAAATTTATATTCAGGTATGTAATTCATTGTGTGTATGTTTAATAACACTAGTTTAATATGTGCTTTTAAATAATTTTATCACAATCTAAACTTATCAAATTTATAGGAATGTGCAATTTTAATATTTTAATAGTATAACTCATAATATGGTACATATCAGGTAGTTGTAATATATATCAAATAAGGGACATTATGGTCTAAAAAAACGTTTATGAGCAGGAGCATAAAATAGACTGCCAGCGTACATTCTGATATAGATTGCATCCCATATATATATAGTATGTATATATATATATGTATATATATATGTGTGTGTGTATATATATATATATGTATATACATTTTTTAGAGCAATCATGGGCATGTGAAAATAAAAGATGTTATTTTTAATTAGGTATAGAATTTGTGCTATGATAGTCAATAGAAATACAACCCTATTATAACATAATATGATCCAGAGCTAATACCAGTAACTCTGTAAGAATATCACAATATATCAGATCGATAATATGTTATATTTCTGATAAAAATATAAAAAAATATATATAATATGTTATATTTTTTGTTTTGAATGTGAGTTACATATTGTGTTTTTAAACAAGGTATGCTTTGATCGTTTTCTTTAAAACATATGCTGCTGAGAAATGGCAGCGTTTTTTGACGTGTGGCTAACAAACAATAGACATATGGAGTATGGCAATTGGTTCTAAAAATCACGCCCTCTATTATTTGATTGGCCTTTGGTATGCAACAACACAGAGGACTATATGGACGTTATGATTGGCTGGACAGGCACACCCACAAATTTAATTGGACACTTGCCCTTTAAAAGTAGAGGGCGGTAAGAAAAACTATATTTGATTTTATCCTTTGAAAAAGCCCAGCCGCTGACTGGGGGAAACGCGTTAGGAACCGGCAGACAGGTCCGACGCTCAGACTCCTATTTGATCCGCTCCCTCCCATTGGCAGACAGGCAGCTAGTAAGGGCATCCGGAAAGCCCTGCTACAGAAGCCGGTTTTGTGCATATCAACATCCGGGGACACTGACTTTCCTAGGTAGCAGTGTGGAGCGGTCATATAAGTGGAGGAAAGAGAGTTGAACTCTGATTGCCTTTTTTAATCTCACTTCTAGTAAGTGCATCTTATTTATGTGTGCAAATGCTGTTAATAAAAATCTACACTTGAATCCTTTGTGCGCTCTCTCTCTCTCCTTTTTTGCATGTTAATATGAGTTTAACTGTACTTTGTAATGTATTTTTGAAGTGTTTTGTGCAACTTGTAATATCAGCGCAATGAAAAAGGCTTGCAAAAACGCGATATCACTTGCGCAAAACTGTTTGCGCCTCACTTGTAATCTAGCCCGTAGTGTTTCTAAGGTGTGTATGCAGTGTTCCTGTAAAGTGTTTTATAGAGTGTAATGTTTGTGGGTAGTATTTATTAGATTGTTTGTGCATTGTTTGGAAATGTAAAATGGCTGAAAATGGGACCAGCACCATGGTTGTTTATTATTTTCTTACTAATGCAGAACACAACTTTATTATAGCCTCGACTCCTCTTTAAAGGGACACTGTACCCAAAAAATTTCTTTCGTGATTCACATTGAGCATGAAATTTTAAGCAACTTTCTAATTTACTCCTATTATCAAATTTTCTTCATTCTCTTGGTATCTTTATTTGAAATGCAAGAATGTAAGTTTAGATGCCGGCCCATTTTTGGTGAACAACCTGGGTTGTCCTTGCTGATTGGTGGATAAATTCATCCACCAATAAAAAAGTGCTCTCCAGAGTACTGAAACCAAAAAAAAGCTTAGATGCCTTCTTTTTCAAATAATGATAGCAAGAGAACAAAGAAAAATTGATAATATGAGTAAATTAGAAAGTTGCTTAAAATTGCATGCTCTTTCTGAATTACAAAAGAAAAAATTTGGGTACAGTGTCCCTTTAATGTATGAAAGAAGTATGAAAAAAAGGAAGAAAAAAAAAACTCTACAGGAAGGTTTAGTATAGTATTTAACATTGTCATTCGTACTTTCCAAAAGACATCTACATTGTGTACACATTTCATTTAATAAAGTTTGACATTCAAAATAAATTTTAGGTACTTTATATTGTGAAGCAATAGAAAACATATGGAGCTGTTACTGAAATGACATGGTATAGATATACATTTCTTGCTGTCAGTGTTATCAATAATTTGCCTTTAAACAAACTAATTAAATT
This sequence comes from Bombina bombina, assembly GCF_027579735.1. NCBI lineage: Eukaryota > Metazoa > Chordata > Amphibia > Anura > Bombinatoridae > Bombina > Bombina bombina. The sequence continues at coordinate 1,212,871,531 of NC_069501.1, read as the reverse complement.
AACAACATTCCAGCTGTCTTATTTTTTTATTTTTTATTTTTACTTTGGATATATTTCAGGTTAAGCTAAAGGATAAATCAGATAATACCCATTAATATATTTATGTATTTGAATTTAGTAAGCATCACAAACATATTAATTTCTGAATTCATTAAAAATGAAAAATAGAGATTTTTAGAAAATTACACAGATTAGATGTAAAATAATAGAACATTTGTTTAAATTGCCTGTTGGAATATGTCATATCTTTATTTCAGCGTTTAATTATAGAGTAGCAAAAAAGAAAAAAATTAGCTGTCCAAAAGTGACATTAGTGGCCCAGGGCCAAATGGCAGATATGTCACCAATTAATAAAAAATACACAGTGAAAATGTTATATCCAGTATTCATCTGCTGCCACCATTAAATCATGGAATACTGTTCTTTACTGTTATTTCATTTTGTTTTATTTTTAGATATTTTTAAATCAAACATAATTATTTGCACTGAAATACTACTCTATAAGTCTTATAAAAGAGTGCAAAAAAACACTTTAAACTTTTTAAATCTCAGACAATTAGCAGTGTGCTATTTAATCAAATTAAAAACGAAACAGTTATATAATTTGTATAGAGCACAGACATTCCATTAAAATGTAACTCTCTATAAAATGTTTCGCTATACATAGTTTAAAAAATAAAATAAAAAATAGACACGTTTAAAGGGATATTAAACCCAATTTTGTTTTCTTGGTATCTTTATTTGAAAAAGCAATAATGTAAGCTTAAATATAACCAGAAATTAGAGGAGGCGCTCTCTAACAAAAAACAGAACAGTGGACTGAAGCCCCCACAACAAACAAGCTGCAATAAAGATACAACAGTTAGGTATACAGCATCACAATATCATATATAATGCAATCAGATACAACAGTTAGGTATACAGCATCACAATATCATATATAATGCAATAAAGATACAACAGTTAGGTATACAGCATCACAACATCATATATAATGCAATCAGAAACATCAGTTAGGTATACAGCATCACAATATCATATATAATGAAATAAAGATACACCAGTTAGGTATACAGCATCACAATATCATATATAAATAAGCTGCAATAAAGATACAACAGTTAGGTATACAGCATCACAATATCATATATAATGCAATAAAGATACAACAGGTGTACAGCATCACAATATCATATATAATGCAATAAAGATACAGCAGTTAGGTATACAGCATCCAATATCATATATAATGCAATAAAGATACAGCAGTTATGTATACAGCATCACAATATCATATATAATGCAATAAAGATACAACAGTTAGGTATACAGCATCACAAAATCATATATAATGCAATAAAGATACAACAGTTAGGTATACAGCATCACCATATCATATATAATGCAATAAAGATACAACAGTTAGGTATACAGCATCACAATATCATATATAATGCAATAAAGATACATCAGTTGGGTATACAGCATCACAATATCATATATAATGCAATAAAAATATATCAGTTAGGTATACAGCATCACAATTTCAAATATAATGCAATAAAGATACAACAGTTAGGTATACAGCATAACAATTTCAAATATAATGCAATAAAGATACAACAGTTAGGTATACCGCATCACAATATCATATATAATGCAATAAAGATACATCAGTTAGGTATACAGCATCACAATATCATATATAATGCAATAAAGATACATCAGTTAGGTATACAGCATCACAATATCATATATAATGCAGTGAGATACAACAGTTAGGTATACAGCATCACAATATCATATATAATGCAATCAGATACAACAGTTAGGTATACATCATCACAATATGATATATAATGCAATAAAGATACAACAGTTAGGTATACAGCATCACAATATCATATATAATACAATAAAGATACAACAGTTAGGTATACAGCATCACAATATCATATATAATGCAATCAGATACATAAGTTAGGTATACAGCATCACAATATCATATACAATGCAATAAAGATACAACAGTTAGGTATACAGCATCACAATATCATATATAATGCAATAAAGATACATCAGTTAGGTATACAACATCACAATATCATATATAATGCAATAAAGATACATCAGTTAGGTATACAGCATTACAATATCATATATAATGCAATAAAGATACAACAGTTAGGTATACAGCATCACAATATCATATATAATGCAATAAAGATACATCAGTTAGGTATACAGCATCACAATATCATATATAATGCAATCAGATACATCAGTTAGGTATACAGCATCACAATATCATATATAATGCAATAAAGATACAACAGTTAGGTATACAGCATCACAATATGATATATAATGCAATCAGATACAACAGTTAGGTATACAGCATCACAATATGATATATAATGCAATAAAGATACACCAGTTAGGTATACAGCATCGCAATATCATATATAATGCAATCAGATACAACAGTTAGGTATACAGCATCACAATATCATATATAATGCAATAAAGATACACCAGTTAGGTATACAGAATCACAATATCATATATAATGCAATAAAGATACAACAGTTAGGTATACAGCATCACAATATCATATATAATGCAATCAGATACAACAGTTAGGTATTCAGGCATCACAATATCATATATAATGCAATAAAGATACAACAGTTAGGTATACAGCATCACAATATCATATATAATGCAATAAAGATACATCAGTTAGGTATACAGCATCACTATATCACATATAATGCAATAAATATACAACAGTTAGGTATACAGCATCACAATATCATATATAATGCAATAAAGATACAACAGTTAGGTATACAGCATCACAATTTCAAATATAATGCAATAAAGATACAACAGTTAGGTATACAGCATCACAATTTCAAATATAATGCAATAAAGATACAACAGTTAGGTATACATCATCACAATTTCAAATATAATGCAATAAAGATACAAAAGTTAGGTATACAGCATCACAATATCATATATAAACAAGCTGCAATAAAGATACATCAGTTAGGTATACAGCATCACAATATCATATATAATGCAGAGAGATACAACAGTTAGGTATACAGCATCACAATATCATATATAATGCAATCAGATACAACAGTTAGGTATACATCATCACAATATCATATATAATGCAATAAAGATACAACAGTTAGGTATACAGCATCACAATATCATATATAATACAATAAAGATACAACAGTTAGGTATACAGCATCACAATATCATATATAATGCAATCAGATACATAAGTTAGGTATACAGCATCACAATATCATATATAATGCAATAAAGATACAACAGTTAGGTATACAGCATCACAATATCATATATAATGCAATAAAGATACATCAGTTAGGTATACAGCATTACAATATCATATATAATGCAATAAAGATACAACAGTTAGGTATACAGCATCACAATATCATATATAATGTAATAAAGATACATCAATTAGGTATACAGCATCAGAATATCATATATAATGCAATAAAGATACAACAGTTAGGTATACAGCATCACAATATCATATATAATGCAGTCAGATACATCAGTTAGGTATACAGCATTACAATATCATATATAATGCAATAAAGATACAACAGTTAGGTATACAGCATCACAATATCATATATAATGCAATAAAGATACAACAGTTAGGTATACAGCATCACAATATCATATATAATGCAATCAGATACAACAGTTAGGTATACAGCATCACAATATCATATATAATGTAATAAAGATACATCAATTAGGTATACAGCATCAGAATATCATATATAATGCAATCAGATACAACAGTTAGGTATACAGCATCACAATATCATATATAATGCAGTCAGATACATCAGTTAGGTATACAGCATTACAATATCATATATAATGCAATAAAGATACAACAGTTAGGTATACAGCATCACAATATCATATATAATGCAATAAAGATACAACAGTTAGGTATACAGCATCACAATATCATATATAATGCAATCAGATACAACAGTTAGGTATACAGCATCACAATATCATATATAATGTAATAAAGATACATCAATTAGGTATACAGCATCAGAATATCATATATAATGCAATCAGATACATCAGTTAGGTATACAGCATCACAATATGATATATAATGCAATAAAGGTACACCAGTTAGGTATACAGCATCACAATATCATATATAATGCAATAAAGATACACCAGTTAGGTATACAGCATCACAATATCATATATAAACAAGCTGCAATAAAGATACAACAGTTAGGTATACAGCATCACAATATCATATATAATGCAATAAATATACAACAGTTAGGTATACAGCATCACAATATCATATATAATGCAATAAAGATACATCAGTTAGGTATACAGCATCACAATATCATATATAATGCAATAAAGATACATCAGTTAGGTATACAGCATCACAATATCATATATAATGCAATAAAGATACAGCAGTTAGGTATACAGCATCACAATATCATATATAATGCAATAAAGATACAACAGTTAAGTATACAGCATCACAATATCATATATATTACAATCAGATACATCAGTAAGGTATACAGCATCACAATATCATATATAATGCAATAAAGATACATTAGTTAGGTATACAGCATCACAATATCATATATAATGCAATAAAGATACATCAGTTAGGTATACAGGATCACAATATCATATATAATGCAATAAAGATACAACAGTTAGGTATACAGCATCACAATATCATATATAATTCAATCAGATAAAACAGTTAGGTATACAGCATCACAATATCATATATAATGCAATCAGATACAACAGTTAGGTATACAGCATCACAATATCATATATAATGCAATAAAGATACAACAGTTAGGTATACAGCATCACAATATCATATATAATGCAATCAGATACATCAGTTAGGTATACAGCATCACAATATCATATATAATGCAATCTGATACATCAGTTATGTATACAGCATCACAATATCATATATAATGCAATAAAGATACAACAGTTAGGTATACAGCATTACAATATCATATAATGCAATCAGATACAGCAGCTAGGTATACAGCATCACAATATGATATATAATGCAATAAAGATACAGCAGTTAGGTATACAGCATCACACTGTCATATATAATTCAATCAGATACAACAGTTAGGTATACAGCATCACAATATCATATATTATGCAATAAAGATACAACAGTTAGGTATACAGCATCACAATATCATATATAATGCAATAAAGATACATCAGTTAGGTATACAGCATTACAATATCATATATAATGCAATAAAGATACAACAGTTAGGTATACAGCATCACAATATCATATATAATGCAATAAAGATACAACAGTTAGGTATACAGCATCACAATATCATATATAATGCAATAAAAATACAACAGTTAGGTATACAGCATCACAATATCATATATAATGCAGTCAGATACAACAGTTGGGTATACAGCATCACAATATCATATATAATGCAATAAAGATAAAACAATTAGGTATACATCATCACAATATCATATATAATGCAATAAAGATACATCAGTTAGGTATACAGCATCACAATATCATATATAATGCAATCAGATACAACAGTTAGGTATACAGCATCACAATATCATATATAATGCAATAAAGATACAACAGTTAGGTATACAGCATCACAATATCATTTGTAATGCAATCAGATACATCAGTTAGGTATACAGCATCACAATATCATATATAATGCAATAAAGATACAACAGTTCGGTATGCAGCATCACAATATCATATATAATGCAATAAAGATACAACAGTTAGGTATACAGCATCACAATATCATATATAATGCAATAAAGATACAGCAGTTAGGTATACAGCATCACAATATCATATATAATGCAATAAAGATATAACAGTTAGGTATAAAGCATCACAATATCATATATAATGCAATCAGATACATCAGTTAGGTATACAGCATCACAATATCATATATAATGCAATCAGATACAACAGTTAGGTATACAGCATCACAATATCATATAAAATGCAATAAAGATACAGCAGTTAGGTATACAGCATCACAATATAGTATATAATGCAATAAAGATACAACAGGTATACAGCATCACCATGTAGTATATAATGCAATAAAGATACAACAGTTAGGTATACAGCATCACAATATAGTATATAATGCAATAAAGATACAACAGTTAAGTATACAGCATCTCAATATCATATATAATGCAATCAGATATAACAGTTAGGTATAAAGCATCACAATATAGTATATAATGCAATAAAGATACATCAATTAGGTATACAGCATCACAATATCATATATAATGCAATAAAGATACAACAGTTAGGTATGCAGCATCACAATATCATATATAATGCAATAAAGATACAACAGTTAGGTATACAGCATCACAATATCATATATAATGCAATCAGATACAGCAGTTAGGTATACAACATCACAATATCATATATAATGCAATCAGATACAGCAGTTAGGTATACAGCATCACAATATCATATATAATGCAATCCGATACAACAGTTAGGAATACAGTATCACAATATCATATAATGCAATCAGATACAGCAGCTAGCTATACAGCATCACAATATCATTTATAATGCAATAAAGATACAACAGGTGTACAGCATCACAATATCATATATAATGCAATAAAGATACATCAGTTAGGTATACAGCATCACAATATCATATATAATGCAATAAAGATACAGCAGTTAGGTATACAGCATCACAATATCATATATAATGAAATAAAGATACAACAGGCATACAGCATCACAATATCATATATTATGCAATCAGATACATCAGTTAGGTATACAGCATCACAATATCATATATAATGCAATCAGATACATCAGTTATTTATACAGCATCACAATATCATATATAATGCAATCAGATACAGCAGTTAGGCATACAGCATCACAATATCATATATAATGCAATCAGATACAGCAGTTAGGTATACAGCATCACAATATCATATATAATGCAATCAGATACAGCAGTTAGGTATACAGCATCACAATATCATATATAATGCAATTAGATACAGCAGTTAGGTATACAGCATTACAATATCATTTATAATGCAATCAGATACAGCAGTTAGGTATACAGCATCACAATATCATATATAATGCAATAAATATACAACAGTTAGGTATACAGCATCACAATATCATATATAATGCAATCAGATACAACAGTTAGGTATACAGCATCACAATATCATATATAATACAATAAAGATACAACAGTTAGGTATACAGCATCACAATATCATATGTAATGCAATCAGATACATCAGTTAGGTATACAGCATCACAATATCATATATAATGCAATCGGATATATCAGTTAAGTATACAGCATCACAATATGATATATAATGCATTAAAGATACAACAGTTAGGTATACAGCATCACAATATCATATATAATGCAATAAAGATACACCGGTTAGGTATACAGCATCACTATATCACATATAATGCAATAAATATACAACAGTTAAGTATACAGCATCACAATATCATATATATTGCAAGGTATACAGCATCAAAATATCATATATAATGCAATAAAGATACATTAGTTAAGTATACAGCATCACAATATCATATATAATGCAATAAAGATACATCAGTTAGGTATACAGGATCACAATATCATATATAATGCAATAAAGATACAACAGTTAGGTATGCAGCATCACAATATCATATATAATTCAATCAGATAAAACAGTTAGATATACAGCATCACAATATCATATATAATGCAATCAGATACAACAGTTAGGTATACAGCATCACAATATCATATATAATGCAATAAAGATACAACAGTTAGGTATACAGCATCACAATATCATATATAACGCAATCAGATACATCAGTTAGGTATACAGCATCACAATATCATATATAATGCAATCTGATACTTCAGTTAAGTATACAGCATCACAATATCATATATAATGCAATAAAGATACAACAGTTAGGCATACAGCATTACAATATCATATAATGCAATCAGATACAGCAGCTAGGTATACAGCATCACAATAGGATATATAATGCAATAAAGATACAGCAGTTAGGTATACAGCATCACACTGTCATATATAATGCAATCAGATACAACAGTTCGGTTTACAGCATCACAATATCATATATTATGCAATAAAGATACAACAGTTAGGTATAGAGCATCACAATATCATATATAATGCAATAAAGATACATCAGTTAGGTATACAGCATCACAATATCATATATAATGCAATAAAGATACAACAGTTAGGTATACAGCATCACAATATCATATATTATGCAATCAGATACATCAGTTAGGTATACAGCATCACAATATCATATATAATGCAATCAGATACATCAGTTAGGTATACAGCATTACAATATCATATATAATGCAATCAGATACAGCAGTTAGGCATACAGCATCACAATATCTTATATAATGCAATCAGATACAGCAGTTAGGTATACAGCATCACAATATCATATATAATGCAATTAGATACAGCAGTTAGGTATACAGCATTACAATATCATTTATAATGAAATCAGATACAGCAGTTAGGTATACAGCATCACAATATCATATATAATGCAATCTGATGCATCAGTTAGGTATACAGCATCACAATATCATATATAATGCAATAAAGATACAACAGTTAGGTATACAGCATCACAATATCATATATAATGCAATCAGATACAACAGTTAGGTATACAGCATCACAATATGATATATAATGCAATAAAGATACACCAGTTAGGTATACAGCATCACAATATCATATATAATGCAATAAAGATACACCAGTTAGGTATACAGCATCACAATATCATATATAAACAAGCTGCAATAAAGATACAACAGTTAGGTATACAGCATCACAATATCATATATAATGCAATAAATATACAACAGTTAAGTATACAGCATCACAATATCATATATATTGCAATCAGATACATCAGTAAGGTATACAGCATCACAATATCATATATAATGCAATAAAGATACATCAGTTAGGTATACAGCATCACAATATCATATATAATGCAATAAAGATACACCGGTTAGGTATACAGCATCACTATATCACATATAATGCAATAAATATACAACAGTTAGGTATACAGCATCACAATATCATATATAATGCAATAAAGATACAACAGTTAAGTATACAGCATCACAATATCATATATATTGCAATCAGATACATCAGTAAGGTATACAGCATCACAATATCATATATAATGCAATAAAGATACATCAGTTAGGTAAACAGGATCACAATATCATATATAATGCAATAAAGATACAACAGTTAGGTATACAGCATCACAATATCATATATAATGCAATCAGATACAACAGTTAGGTATACAGCATCACAATATCATATATAATGCAATAAAGATACAACAGTTAGGTATACAGCATCACAATATCATATATAATGCAATCAGATACATCAGTTAGGTATACAGCATCACAATATCATATTTAATGCAATCTGATACATCAGTTAGGTATACAGCATCACAATATCATATGTAATGCAATAAAGATACAACAGTTAGGTATACAGCATTACAATATCATATAATGCAATCAGATACAGCAGCTAGGTATACAGCATCACAATATGATATATAATGCAATAAAGATACAGCAGTTAGGTTTACAGCATCACACTGTCATATATAATGCAATCAGATACAACAGTTAGGTTTACATCATCACAATATCATATATTATGCAATAAAGATACAACAGTTAGGTATAGAGAATCACAATATCATTTATAATGCAATAAAGATACAGCAGTTAGGTATACAGCATCACAATATCATATATAATGCAATCCGATACAACAGTTAGGAATACAGTATCACAATATCATATAATGCAATCAGATACAGCAGCTAGCTATACAGCATCACAATATCATTTATAATGCAATAAAGATACAACAGGTGTACAGCATCACAATATCATATATAATGCAATAAAGATACATCAGTTAGGTATACAGCATCACAATATCATATATAATGCAATAAAGATACAGCAGTTAGGTATACAGCATCACAATATCATATATAATGAAATAAAGATACAACAGGCATACAGCATCACAATATCATATATTATGCAATCAGATACATCAGTTAGGTATACAGCATCACAATATCATATAATGCAATCAGATACATCAGTTATTTATACAGCATCACAATATCATATATAATGCAATCAGATACAGCAGTTAGGCATACAGCATCACAATATCATATATAATGCAATCAGATACAGCAGTTAGGTATACAGCATCACAATATCATATATAATGCAATCAGATACAGCAGTTAGGTATACAGCATCACAATATCATATATA